>NW_022196905.1:59522929-59524941 GCF_008632895.1 Mastomys coucha | reverse complement strand
TGTGTGTGTGTGTGTGTGTTGGGGGGGGGTGGAGATGTCTCCAGAGAGGTTTAATGGAGGAGGGGAAAACCCGCCCTGACTGTAGGCAGCACCATCCTGGGGGAGGGGTTGGGGGAGGGGTTGGGGAAGCATGAGCACCAGCAGTCCCCACTGTCAGCTTCCTGGCTGTGGTTGGGGTGTGGCCAGCTGCCTTTAGCTCCTCCCACTGTGCCTCCCGCCATGATGTGATGTAACACAAGCAGCGAATACACTCACCGTCCAAATCTAAACTGTAGACCTTTCTTGATGACTAGCTACTCAACAACGGATACACACAGACAGTCGGGGTTTCCTAGACCCTTGGGACCACGTCTGTAGAGGGGAATTGTTCGTTTGGAACTAGGTGCAAACCAGGAAGGCCCTGAATTTGTAGCTCCCAAGGTACAAAGCAGTGGGCAGTGTCAGAGCGACCAGGAACACCCTGTACAGCCTTTGTGGGGAAACAATCTAAGAGCAGTTTTGAATAATAAGCCCTTAAAGAGGGAACACTGTCTAATGGCGCATTGTCTAACAGCAGATGTCATCCCTGGAACAATTCGGGCTTTTGTTCTGTTTGTGGTACCTAAAAGGACTGAACTGGATTTTAAGGTCTGAATTCCAGTCTACCATTGCTTAGCGTGTTGTCAGGCAACTTACTTGACCCTCTCCATGCCTTAGTTTGCTCATCAAAGAATAGGATTGCCAACCACTGAGAGATAATGGCGATTCCTGTTGAGAGTCGAGGGGCAGTGGCACAGGCATGGTGCATGGGTGCTGTGTCATGCGGGGCGCCCACACAGTTTGCAGGTTCAGCCTGGGCTAGGCCAGTAGAAGGCACTTGAGCCTGGAGAATGGAGCTCTAAGGTGCCTCCCCCTGTACTCCCTTGGTTAGCTTCCCCCACAGCAGGTAGGTCTCCTTAGGGCTCTGACCTCATCTGCACAGGCCAGCCATGGTGTGGCTGATTGGATTAGTCCTGCCCCTCCTTCTGCCGTGCTTACAGTTAATTACCCAAGCAGCTCCCTCATTTGAACCAACATTTATCAGAAGCTCAGCTGGCAATGGGCTAGGGGAGAATGCAGCCACTCATTTCTGGTGTGTGTTTTTGGAGTCATTAACCTCAGACACACAGGACTTCGACATTCTGGAGGTTGAGGTTGTTGTTCAAGATTGTTAAATTTGGGGTCCTGCATAATGTTTCTGAAAGGCGCATGTAGTAAGGCTTGGTCCCTATGGTGGCGCTATTGGGAAGTTGTGGAGACATTAAATAGTAGGGCTTATAGTAGGGGGTATTTGGACCATTGGAGGTGTCCCCTTGAGATACGGACTGATGGACTCCTACTCACCCTTCCCGTTGTTCTGCGTTCTGCGTCCTAGTCATGAAGTGAGTTCTGCTCTGCCATGCACTCCCATTTTAATATGGTGTCTTGCCACAGATCCAATTAATCATGGGCCACAAATCCAATTAATCACCTCCAAAACTATGAGCCAAGAAGCATTTTTCTCCTTATCAGTTGACTCTCTCTGACATTTTGTTATAGTAACAAAAGCTGACTAACACAGAGGGCATTGTAAACAGCAGAAAACAACTTGAAGAATCTCAAGCAAAGGTTGTTTGGTCTTTTGTGACTTTGAAGCTCAGATGCAGTCAAGCCTGGGGACGAGCAAGGCAGTGTCGACACACACTCTGCTCTTTACCTGCTTCTACTTCTTGCTTGTTCTTAGTTTCTGAGAAGAGATTGGAACCCAGCACAGCCTGAGTGTCCACCCTGGTCTTATGCCCTGTACAAAGTCCATCTTGTTAAGAAACACCAGCCAACCTGGGCAATGGTGGCACATGCCTTTAATCCCAGCACTTGGGAGGCAGAGGCAGGCAGATTTCTGAGTTCGAGGCCAGCCTGGTCTACAGAGTAAGTTCCAGGACAGCTGTGGCTACAAAGAGAAACCCTGTCTCAAAAACAAACAAACAAACAAACAACAAAAAAAAACAAACAAA
>NW_022196905.1:59519399-59522919 GCF_008632895.1 Mastomys coucha | reverse complement strand
AAAAAGAAAGAGAGAGAGAGAGAGAGAGACCGACCAGCCAAGGTCTTCCTGTGGTCACATAGGTTAGCTAGTGCAGTTTGTCCGAGAGAAGGGGGGCAGGACAGACAAGCCAGCCAGTGTTTGCTGAGAAACCCACTTCAAGATTTCACCAGTGCAGCTAGGGTCTGAGTTGCTGGATGGACACTTGTCCATCACCTGTCAAGTGCTGTGTTAGTTAAGAGATGGTTCCCGTCCTGGTTATTTATTGGTTTGTTTTTGTGAAGGTTTTTTTTTTTTTTTCAGTCTTCATGACAACATTTGGAGGCAGATTTATTATTTTGTTTTTCAAATAATGCAGCAAGGCCAAACGGAAACACACGCGCACACACCCCCATTTTCTCTCAACCTAAGCCTGCAGAGCCCACTGAAATGTTAAGGAGCTTTGTTTCTGATAAGAACTATGGTCCACTCAGGGTTAAGCCTTTGTTCGGCCGGTACTAGTTAGTGGCTAGTCAGTACACAAACATCCTTTTGGCTAACATAAAAGTGGGGTGGGTGCAGTTAAGAGGTACCATGTATAAAAAGTAACCATAAAAATTAACAGTTGTGGCTGACCAAAAGAGTAAAATGGCTCTTTGGTGATTAAAAGACCAAACGGGTCTGACCAGCACTCTGTAAATGCACAGACTTTTGCTGTGGGTAAGTAACTTAGCTCCCTCGTGTGACGTGCCGCCAGCTTCTAAGATGATTGAGACCTCAGGCTTACCAACTCAGTCTTCTGGATGTGTCAGGGGTGTTTAAATATACATTTCCCCATCCAGTTAATAAGTCATGAGCCCATTTAATTCCTCATCATTGCAGTCAGAGGTGCTCAGGGTAGACGAGCCTCGAGTACTCACTTCCCTCCTTTGGGTTAATCTTGACCCACTGCCCTGTCAGGTTTTCATAAGATTCCGAAGTTAAAATTGCTGTTAAAAGCTGCCCACTGGACTCTCGTCCTGATATATATTTGGAGAAGGGGTAGGGGTGGAGGTTAGAGAGATGGCTACACTGTTAAGACCACTAGCAACTCTTTCAGAGGGCCCACGTTTTCTAACTAGCACCCACAATCCTCCTGGAGTCAGAATCCCGAGCATCCTGGAGCTCAGCCAGCTGTGTTTCATCAAGACTCCAGCTGAGCATGATGCATGCGCCACACTCACCAGACCAAAGATGCTGCCTTCTCCACTTTTTTTTAAATGTTTTTTTTAAAGACTTTATTTCATGTATATGGATACACTGTAGCTGTCTTCAGATTCTCCACTCTTTTAAGAAATTTCCTGTTATTATTTTAATTATGGGTAAGTGTGTGCTTGTATGTATGTACACATGGGTGTGGTTCCATTGGAGGCCAGAGGCACCCAAATCCCCATGGAGCAGGAGTTACTGTTGGTTGTGGACCATCCGATCTGGGGGGCTGGGAGCTGAATTCTGGTCCTCTGAATGACAGTTTGCACCCTTAACCACTGAGCCATCTCTCCAGCCTTGTCTTCTTTTTCTTTTTTAACCTGAACTCCAGAGACTGCCGAGGCTCTTCATCTCACACAACCCAATCAGCCTCCTCATGACCTGTCGGTATATTTGAGAAGAGCACAGGTTGCAAGGGAGAGGCGTGTTTCATGGGCTAAGCATTCAGGACTGTGGGTAAACGGGAACACCAACTCAGAGAACACGAGCCTCATGTGTGAACTCTGTGGAGAACTGTAACTGAATGAACTCTGTAGAGTAGGCACATGAAAATTCAAGCTGATGCTAGCTTACCTGCTCAGGGGTCAGACTGTTCTTTGTGTGGGGAGGAGAAAGATGGAGGGAGCTGGAGAATTAACACATGGTCGGAACAGAATGTAAAGGGAGAATCAAGGTTTGTGTTTCAGTCGGTATGAATTCAGTTCATTCATTGTCTTTGAACCTCATACAAGAGGAGTGTTAATAATGTGACTAGGGGGTGAAAACTAAGGGGTACTAAACCAATCACTGGTTCAGAGTGTATACTACTCTTCCAGAGGATTACAACTCACTTCCAACATCCATGTCAGGCACAACTACCTATAATTCCAGGGAATCTGATGTCCTCTCTGGTCTCTACAGGCTCAGGTACATGTACGCAGACACACATACACACACACACACACACACACAGAGAGAGAGAGAGAGAGAGAGAGAGAGAATCTGTACTCACTCAGATACATACACATATACATCAATAAAAGTAAAATTTAAAAGATGAAATAAAAATTAAAATAACTAATGTAGTCGATAGACTGCTGTGTCTGATAGCATGATAGGAAAAACCACTGTGAAGGTATAAAATGTTACAGAAATGCTAGTATCTAGTAACTGTGCAAGGCTAACAAGCAGCGTGCTAATGTCCTCAACCAGACAGTGAAATCTTAGACTTTGTGGGCCATTCTGTGTCTCAACTGCTCATCTTCATCACTGTTAGACAAACCCAACCTTAGAAAAGATACAAATAAGGGCCCGTGTCCGTACTGTCATAAATCTTTATTTACAAAGCAGGTACAGAATGGTGCTGTACTAAACTGATCCCAAATGACACTGCCCCCACACAATTGGAAGCTTGCAGGAAAATGAGATGGATCTAGTAGCTATAAATAGTGTCTTCGTTTAAACAACATTGAAGGGAGCTAGAGAGATGGCTCAGCAGTTAAGAGCTCTGCTCCTCTGGAGGACCTGGGTTTACTTCCCAGCACCCACATGGCCCCTCCTAACCATCTATACTCCAGTCCCAGGGGATCTGATGCCCTCTTCTGGCTTCTGCAGGCACCAGGCAAACATGTGATATGCAGGCAAAAAAAAAAAAAAAAAAAACCTGTAAAATAAAACAAAACCTACACACTTTGAAGAGTCCAAATGTTGCTCTGGTTTCTGTTGTCAGTGACATAATTGATTTCTCTTTGTGACATTAGCATTCCTGTGTGAGCCGGAGAAACAAAGTCAAAGAAGACGGGTTAAGGGCAGTTCTAACCTGAAGCTTTAGCTTGTTCTTTTTTGTGCTTCTTGTGAAGGAAGTGACAGTAACAGGCCGTGCCAGCCTTCCTCCTGGCCTGAGCCAGTACAGCAAGCTCCAAAAAAACAGCTTTGTGGCCACTGAGAAATCAGATTTCACAATCTCACAAATATTTTTTTAAAGATTACTGACATGGCCATGTTTAGCAATGAGGGAAACTGGGACAAACCTAAAATTTTAAGCAACTCATTCACAGACAGGAGCCTGTGCATCTGTACAGGAGTGGGGTTGGTGGCTGTGCAGTGACTATGTTTTCCATATGAAGCAACTGCTGCCCTGCCCTCTGAGTAGCCAGTCATGTTACATTGCCTTCAGCCAACTCAGTTCAGCTGCTCACAGTCTCATGGTAGCCCCAAGTTTGTTTATCCGAAGTGCTTGGTCACTTGTATTTTTAGCAATCTGAAATGTGGCATGGTAACTCCTGCAGTTGGTTGGTTGGTTGGTTGGTTGGCTGGCTGGCTGGTTGGTTGGTTG
>NW_022196905.1:59501091-59519251 GCF_008632895.1 Mastomys coucha | reverse complement strand
TGGCTGGCTGGTTGGCTGGCTGGCTGGTTGGCTGGCTGGTTGGTTGGCTGGCTGGTTGGTTGGCTGGTTGGTTGGTTGGTTGGTGGGTTTCAGTATTGGAGATTGACAAACACTACCACTGTGCTATCTCCCCTGTGCATCTTTGTGGTTTTAATCTGCACTTACTTAACAACTCATGATGCTACAACCTTTTTATGTGTTTATGAAAACCAAATACATCCCTTGGCAAAGGTCATTTTCATTGGTTTTTAATTTTCCTCTGGTACTGGAGACTGAACCCAAGGTCTTACACATGCTAGGCTCCTACCTTTTACCATGGATCTACAAACCCTTACACTGTCTTAAGATCTTGCTATGCAGCTTAGGCTGGCCTTGAACTCCTGACTCTGCTGTCTCAGCCTTCCCAGGCATTTGCCACCACACCAACTTATTTGTTTTAATATTATTAGCTGTGGGGCGGTAGACCATGAGAAGAAGCCTGGTAAGGTCTAGCTAGGACTTAAAACCCCGGATGAAGGCATGGTAGGAGCTTCGCCTGCTCTTGACTCCAGGCCCCTGTCATGCCACAGCTCCCCATACAGAGAATTGTGGCCATCAGTCATGTAGGGGCAGCCCACAAATCCCTCCTCATGTAGATGAGGCATCTCAGGCCAGGCCAATAGGAAGCACCTGCTGTCAGACCCAGCCCACCCCAAAACTGTATATAAGATCCTACCCAGAGGAATAAAGGTGTGGGAGAATTAATCCATCTCTGGAGAGCATCTGTCACAAGAACTGTACCACTGCCTGGGAAGAGGACGTTCTTGCTCGGCTCAGCGCAGCCAGTGCAGCATCTCTGAGCAACAGTGGCTGCTGGCGCAGCAGCACCAAAGCAGCGGCAGTGGTGGCACTTCCCTCACTGCTCATGCACTTTCCCCTTCTCTTGAACCCTCCTGCCTGGCCAGGCCAGAGGTCTCTGTGGACACAGACCAACGATTAGCTTCACTTAAACTCGTCCCAAACTGGAAGCAATACAAATACCCACTCACCAGTGGATGAATAAGCTAAACAAACAGAAAATGGAGTGAAGTGTTTTGCAAATAGAATTCTCAGTAGTGAAAATAAATGAGCTCCTAACAGACTTAGCCATTCACTAAGTCACAAAAATGAGACTTTAAAAGCCACACACTGCATAATTCCATTTCTATGGCATTTGGGGAAAAGTAAAATTATTGAGACAGAAACCAGATGGGTAGTAAGTTAGGTATGGGAAAAATACATGAAAGCATTTATCTTGGGGCTAGAGAGATGGCTCAGCTGTTAAGAGCACTGGGTGATGCTCTTTCAGAGGTCCTGAGTTCAAGTCCCAGCACCCCACACTGAGGCTCACAACCATCTGTGTAGCTCTGTTGAGGGAAATATTAAAAAGATTACAGATATCCCATGCTACGTCGGGTACCAGTGGGCCACATGGCCCCATCGGGGTGTTTTCATCCTGGCAGGCTCTCTTTCTGGAAATCTCCACCCAACTCGCTAAGTTCCCACTGGTGGGACGCTACCATGCCAGCCCCATGCTTCAAAACCCCTACAGCCTTTGTGGTGCACATCAGGCAAACCAGCGTTTTGCCGCCTACCTTTCTCTCTGGAATCCAGCCGAGTCGCTGCAAGAAGGAAAACACCACACAAACTTAGTTCAGAAACAATGATAACTCAATCTCTGGGTGCAACAACTAGAATTCTAATGTTGTAAGCCTTATTAAATCTAATTTCTCTGGTGGCAAATCCTGGCGGATCTGACAAGAAACCGGGAGACACTAACAGCTACATTTTGCCCTTTCACTATCCGGATTCACCAACCTCTAACTCTCTCCTGCTTCCTCTCTCTACCGGCAAACTCGGAAGTCCCGCCTACTCGCCCAGTGGTTGATCCCTTTCTTCATTTGGGGAGGTTCACAAGAAGTCACCTGAGCATGTGACTCGTTCCTCATTCCAGCCTACCCCTCCTGGGAGAGTGGAATTAACATTAAAATGTAGGCAGCACAGAGCCATCCACAACGTAACTCCAGTCCCAGGAAACCTCTTCTAGCCTCCTAGAGCACTAGACATGCCCAGGATACATGCAGGAAAAACAGGTGTCCCCACAAAAAATAATACTAAAAAAATAATTTTTAAAAGTAATAATTTCTCTTGGCCTCACTCCCGTGCTCCACCCTTGTCCCCATGCCCCACATTTTCTGGTCATATACTCCCGGTCAAGTGAGGCCTGAATTTCTCATGTGGGGACACAAACATGGCTTTTCTTTACTTGTGCTTGTGGATGTTGTCAGACAGCTGCTTCCCCTTCCCACGGAGCATGGAGGCACCTGGCTGGCATTGTCCCCTACCTCTCATTTGACACTGCTTCCCTGAGGAGAGAGGCTAGGGCCTGACTGGTAGGGGAGGAGCAGGACAGGTCAGGTCGGGAAGGGCGAAGCAAATAGGGAAGGGAGGGCTAAACAGCAGGGAAAGGGCTGAGTGGGTAGAGGGGAGAAGGGCAGGGCAGGTAGGGAAGGAACTGGGCAGGGCTGAGCACCTTGGGAATTGAGTGTGGTGGTGGTTAGGATTCTGAATTCCTGGAGGGTGATGATTTTCATCTACCCCTCCACCTTCCATTCCCTCAGTTGTTGGCAACATGGGGACTGCCGGTTGGAGGAACTAGTCAATCTCTTTATAGTCTAGTACATACCAGGGAATTGCCCATAGTCTTTGGCCTAGTAGGTTTTGTGCGCCGAATATTGCGTAAAGAAAATGAGCTGTGTTGCCTGCCTGGGGCTTGGAACTCTCCCACGTACAAAGATTTTTGTTGTAAACAAACATTTATTATAAAGAGACTCCGCATTGTATAAGGGCAGGACAGGCAAAGCCTAGACCACTAGACAGGAGACTGTCTTGGGGAGGGGGTGAGCTTTCTGTGAGAGAGCTCAGCCAGAGAGTGTGTGCTAAAACCTGGAGGTCTTTTTGATAAAGGTCATGTCCTAATCTGAATGCAAGCCTCGCTTCTGTCTCACGGATTTGGTGTGGGCGGAGTGGGGCTGCTCCTGCAAATACACACCATGGCCTGCCTCCAGGAGGGAATGTCTTCCAGGACAGGATCCTCTAAACTGGGACTATTCCTGCTCCTGATGGAGTGAGTCCTAGGCATCCACTGCCTGGGTTCTCTGCAGTTCTGAACTGAATTCCTTTCTGCCCTTTGCGTGAATTGTGATCCCTGTTTGCATAATTCGTATTAGGATTCTTGCTATTCAGAGTAGTATAATCAGCTGAAGAGGGGCGGGCCATCCCTGGGTCTTTGTATCAGGCCTCCCACCTCAGACCTCTGTATTTTAGCCAATCCCCAGATGATTGAAGCCTTCACACAAGGAAGTGTGAAAGGTGTTGATCCCCACAACATCCTGCCCAGGCACCAAAGATCCAAAGCCAGAGGGACCATAATTACCTTCTTCTGAGCTCTGAGTGAAGAGGGGGCCATTTCACTCCTGTCAGCCATACAAGGCGCCTGCCCTAGAATGGCCTTCTCCATGTGCAGTCCACAAGACACCTGCCTGCAGAGCTTGTGTAGGGTCCAGAAGATGGGCTGTTTATATAATACAGCAGGAGCTCTGCTCCAGGCCTGTGCACTCTACCCCCCACACACACACACACACTCCCACACTCTACCCCTTCGATGTAACAGTTATAACTCACAGTATAGCTAGTGTGAGAAGCACCAACCTGGGCGGGGCTTTGATTATGCTGTGTGATCGGAAGGGAATACTTAAACACAGTCTCGAATGTTCAAGAGAACATTCAAGGCTTCCTTCCTCCTAGTTTGGGGAAGAAGTTGAGTGACTGCTGGTTCAAAGCTGCTTTGATCACTGGCTGAGGCGATATAAACATTTTCATGGATGATGAGTAAGGATGGTTCAGATTCTTGTCCTATATTTGCTAGTAGCTCTCTTTCCAGGAGCAAATGAGAAGGCTTTGTTCTATAATGAGCTAAGAGTGTAAACGTTGTTATGACAATCCCTTGGCTTTCTTGTTTAATGTTTATACTCATCTAATCAAACAAATTGAAATCGGATTATGTCTGTTGCACATTATAACGGCTATTATCCAGTTTAAATGCAGGTCTGAAAGAAATAAAATTGATTTTTTTTTTCCTGCGGTGCTTCTTGGGGATGTATCCTGGGTTATTGGTATGCCGGCTGTATTTTTCAGTCAGCTTTGTACGGGGGGAGGGAAAGATAAGTAGCCACGGAGGTTTTTTTTCCCCCTTAATATATTATGCAAATAAATTGCAATATTTCATTCTAATTAGGAAGCACAACGACTTGAGAGTTCAGTGAGCTGCTTCCCTGTTTTTATAAATCATGTCAGGTTTCTTTTCGTTTCAGATTTCTAAAGTGGATAATAATTTTGAGCAACATTCTTATTTTTAGAAAGAAGAAAAACCAGAATAATAGCATACACCCTTATAATACTCGGTTACTACAGTAACAGCTTCCTTATTTATCAGGGAACATGTTGGGATAAGTACCAAATTTTACATATGACTGAACCTATGTTGGATTATGTCTATTGCACATTAAAACGGTTATTATCCAGTTTAAATGCAGGTCCAGAAGAAATAAAATGGATTTTTTTTTCTTCTGCTATGATACTTGGGGAAATTTTTTTTTTTTTTTTTTTTTTTTTGGCCTTCATTTTGGAAGCACGTTTTATGAGGCTGTATAGGGAGGGTACTGTGACTTATGCTAGGGACATGCTAGGAACTAGAGTTGGTCTGACATATATCACACACACAAATGAAAATGTTCCAGCCCCGCTGACCACTGCCAAAAGCAGGGTTCTAGACCAGAGGACACAAAGGCAAGGATGCTGAGCCCTAGAAGAGGCTCCTGAGCGAAGTGACCACTGATCTGGACGCTAATTCATAGTTTGGGAATGGGAGTCTGCCCTTTAATTTGTAAAAGTGTCGCGTGCTGATTATGTGGTCATTGAAAATTTTAAAAAGGACAAAAGTCACTGAACATAGCCATTAAATGTAGATGTGTTAGCCTACATCAGGAAATATGTGCTTATGGTTGAAAGAGCCCCCAAGACCCTGACTCCACCCACTTCCACCTTTGACTGCTAGGAGGACTCTCAGCACACACTGATCGATCACTGCATTATTACAAAAGAGGTTGATTGGGGTCATCCATGGGAAGAAGCCAGGGGGGCAGGTCCCAGTGTGAACCATGTACTTGCTTTGTCCTGGCAAGTTGTAGACAGAATGACTGTGTAACAGTAGCACAGAATGTTGTCAACCATGAGAGCTTTGTCACAGCCTTGGTGGCCAGAATTGAGGGCTCCATCATGGAAGTTGACTGGTCCAGGGGCTGATCTCAGTCTCTGGCACCTGCAGAGCTGAAGCTAAGGCTCAAAGCCTCCAGCAAGCACCACCTCTGGGAAGCATGGCATCCCAGTGTCGTGGAGAACAAAGGATGCCAGGCTCTGTGACCAGGCTTACATTCTTTACCACACAAAAATATTTACGCATAAAGCTCACCGTAAAGTGGGTGATGAACCAAGTGCTCATCCAAACGTGTATTGCCAGACCACAGCAGGGGCTGTGGGGGAAGCCAGTGATAGGTAATGAAGGTGCTGCTTGTTCAGAACATTTCCTGAAGCAGTCTGTGTGGGCTAAGATCTAAAGAATAGAGGAAGAACTGGTCAAGTAAGTGATGTATGTAGGAAGGGCATTTCAGGAAGGGGACAGTTAGCCAAGACTCTGAGGTGGGAATAGCTAGACACATCAAGGAACTGGGAGAAGACTGGAGACAGAAAGAACAAGAACTGTTTGCAGCAATGGCTGGAAAGAGAAGCAAGGACCATATCCCATGTGACCTCAGGTGCCCCGGAAGTATTTGTGGATCTTTATTTCCATTACAGGGCAAGGCCAATGGAAGGGTTTTAAGCAAGGGCCATCGATGCTTCTAATCATTATTTATTTACCAAGATAGGGCCTCACCAGCTGGTAGCAATAAATACCTTTAATCCCAGCACTTGGGAGGCAGAGGCAGGTAGATCTGTATGAGTTTGAGGCCAGCCTTGTCTACAAGCCAAGTTCAAGGACAGCTGGGACTACACAGAGAAACCCTGTCTTGAAAAACAAAACAAAACAAAATAAGATAGGGCCTCACGTAGCCCAAACTGCTCTTGAACTCACTGTATCCTCACTGCACCTGATGCTGAACTCCTGGTCCTCCTGCCCCTATCTCCCTAATGCAGGTTTTACAGTAGTGTGCCACCACGGGAAAAGGTTTTAAAGGGAGTAGATAAAAACCGTCTGTTAGGGACAAGAAGAGAGGCAGGGAGATTTGGAACACTACTACAACCATCCGAGTGAGAGAGGAAGACCTCGGGGACCAGGGTAGTAGCACAGACTTACAGAAGCGGGGAGGGGCATTTTGGGGAGTATATTAAGAAAGAACAAAAGAAAGAAAGAAAGAGAGAGGGAGGGAGGGAGGGAGGGAGGGAGGGAGGGAGGGAGGGAGGGAGGGAGGGAGGGAGGGAGGGAGAAAGCAAGCAAGCAAGCAAGCAAGCATTGTCGTACCAAGTACGACTTCCTACCAGGAGCCCCCTCGCTGTCCCATCTCACTGACTTGTTGCTTCAGTCCTGCTACAGGCAGGGAGGCAGAAAACCACTCTAGAGTTGTGTGGTAGGGAGGAGAGCCACGTTTCAAAATCAGTTCATCTCCAGCCTTGGTGATGGCTGCCCTGGCTGCTGAACCCCAACCCTCTAATCACCCACAGCGCCACCTTCAGGTGGGCTGCCTCCATACCTTGTAGTTGCAATTAGCTGATTCTGAGTTAAGTCTTAACCACAGCGCCACCCTCAGGTAGGCTGTATCCATGCCTTATAGTTGCTGCTAGTGGCTGATTCTGAGTTAAGTCTTGTAAGTACCGGGTAACACAGGTCATAGACTTGGGTCACTAGGAAATAAATTAGCACTGTCCCTGCAGAGACACCTGCTAGCCAGCAAAGGGACTTGTCAGCACAGATCCTGGTGCTTAGCATATGCATATCATAAATATTGAACAGATAAGTAAATGTTTGGTCCTGTTTTAAAACATGAACATTGAGAGATTCCAGTACACCTGCTGTGCTTCTCCAAATCAGATAAACTTCCTAGTTTAACTAGCACTACTTCATCTCTGTGTCTGTTTCCCGTTTTTTTTTTTTCTTTTCTCTGCACAAGGAGTCGTTGGGGGAGGAGGGACGGGGGTTCTGAAGAAAACACAGCCAATCTTCTACTTCATTTTGTTAATTAATCAATCAAATAACTTATTCTTGCCCAGCACAATTAGGCAAAGGAAGTATTCCGCGCACACAATGTAATCAGCAAATGAGCTTGCCTCCTCCTTTCAAACTTCTGTTTTGACCGCCAGTCCCATTTAAAATGCTGTCACTTAGCCAACTGGACACTTTCTGCTTCCATGTCGATGGGGGGAAGGGACGTCAGCTAGAAACGACAATGTTAAGAGTGCCAGTTGGAGCCTGGCTTCAAGTCAGCGGTTCATAAGAAGTGTCTTCAAGCAGGGCTGGAGAAGCGAGTTGCTGTAAGGGCTTTGTGCAAATTATCAGGTAGTCTGGAAGTGTACGGTACAGCCCAGTTCGCCTTGGGCTCCCTTCTGAGAAGTCTATTCATTTCATGCACTTTATGCTTTGTGGAAGAGTCTGTCGTGGAGGCTCTCTGGCTGCGGGTAGTAGCGCGCTCACACACACACACACACACACACACACACACACACACAATGGAGTCAGGATTAACTTTCTTTACAAGCCCCGAGACTGTACAAAGGGGAATGTTAGTCACAGAACATAGTCTGGGGTGGCGGATTTGCACAGCCCCCTTGCTGAAAGACTTGCAGCTGAAGTACCTGCCGAAGCATCTGGCCTGAGCACCTGGCGGGAGCACCGCAGGAGGGCCCGGGCTCAGCAGCCAATGGGAGATGGGGGCCTCGCGGGCGGGGCGGGGCAGCACGGAAGCAGCTAGCTTGAACTTGAGATGGAAGCGCTGCTGCTGCCGCTGCCGCCGCCGCCGAATGCTGCTGCTGCTGCTTGCTTCTGCCACTGGCTTAAAGCAAGTGCACCCAGCTGGCTTGGCTAGGGTACTAAGTCCTCGTCCTACAGCCTCGGACAGTGCCTCCATAACTGGTAGACCGAGAACTCAAGGTGAGGAAGTTGGAGAGGGATGGCACGCCTTTGTCTGCAGGTGCATGGGGTACTGGGTTTGGAGGCAACGAGGTGGGTCCTGGAGACACGCGGGACAAAGGCCGCAGCCTCCCTGTCCACTGCACGCGCCTAGCTTGATGCTTGGAGGAGGGCAACCAGCAGGTCTGAGGAGGGGGTCTTCCTACCACTCTGGAGAGAAATGAGTGGGAGGCATTCCTTTGATCTCAGTTTGCCATTGCAGCCGGACTGTAGCGGGTCTGCACAGGGCATTTCTGTGCTGAAATGTGTCCTGTGGCTGAGTGTATTCATCTCACATGTGCCCCGGGAAACGTTCATGTACATCTTTCCTAAATTAGAAGTGAAAAATATTACATGTTTTAATGCGGTATTTGAATTAAGGGCAATATCCTTTGTGTAGAAAAACCTCATTCCCAAGTAATTTTATTTATGTGGCAGAATATTGGTATGATTTCCATGGGTAGAAAATGCTTGAAATTCCCGAAATGTGGAAGCATAGCCAACTTATCACGTGCATGTTCTTGGCATTGAAAAAGTAGTGTTTTTGAAAAGGAAAAACACAACCGTTTAAATATTGCTTACAACACTTGATTAAATTCTTGAGGAATCTGCACCTTTTCTAGCAATTACCCACTTCTCTGTCCCAATATTGTAACCAGGCACGTCTATCGATCCCCTAATGAATGTGTAGCTGTGAATCTTCATTACTGCTTTGGGTGGAAGGAGACAGGAGGAGGCGGGAGGAGGTGATCCATTAGTCTTTTTCCTTCTTTTGATAACTCTGCAGCTGCAGCCTGCCTTTCCCTTGGTGCCTAGAGGTTAGGGGCGATTCTGCCTGATTTCCTCTACTTTTCCCAGGCTGCTAAGCACTCTGTCTCTCCTCTAGCCTTGCTCTGACACAAGGGCATTTTGTAAATTTTCTACCTAACATCCAGATCTTTGCTACTTCTGTCTTAGTTATTTGCTTTTGGATAGAAGCAAATGTCTAGAGATCTTTCTCAAGAAGTTAGAGGCATAAAGTGGTGTCAAGAAAACCAACCCTAAATTTGTATTTGTACATTTTTACCTATAATTTTGTAAAATTTCCCGTGACTGTGTCCTTAAAAATGAATTGAGAAGTAAACCGAGCAGGAGGAAAGACTTTCCATCAAGTATCAGCCACTGTCTAGAAAAAAAAAAACATGCCATGGTTTCGGGGTCAGCAATAGGACTCCCGCTTGTTTTGTTTTGTTTTGTTTTAACAGTGTACACATTATTTTTAGTTCTCATGGATTTTAAACAATGGGGAGTCATTTATTTATTTAACAAGTATTGAACTAAAGAGCGCTGAGCCTTTAGTCTTGGGGATAGAATGATGAGTATAGTGGGTGCCTTCTTGTATTCTTCTTACTCCCACTGTGTTGTCATGGGGCCAATTTTAGGTCTTCTGAGCTTGGACATCCCTGGAGAGCAGGGTGGATGACCCTGAGCCCTGACGGCTACACTGTGAGGTTAGCTGAACCCAGGGTTGTGGGCAAAAACAGATGGAACCCAGGCCATCTCCACTCAAAGAAAGGGTCAGGAGAGAGAAGTCAGGGCCATGGGTCTCTCAGGCTTGAGCTTCCCTATACCAAGCACAGAATCCTCTCAGAGTAGCCTGGGCTAGGAGCAGAGCTGGAGCTGAGTTCTAAGGGTGTGAGCAGTGGTATTGTTCATTCAGCTGTGGCAATTCTAATCTGTTACAAAAACCATCATTCATGCAGTCTCTTGCTGGCATCTGAACTGCTTTTATCTTGAGCAAACCCTCACAAAAAATGAATCTCATTCTGCACCACGAACTAAGCAAACCTTATGTCTTACACAGACCCCCAGCATGCCAAGATGGGTTCCACGGTGGGGACCTCGAATGCATTTATACTCATGATACATCAATGTGGGGAGAAGATTAATGCTAGATAGATAACTTCATACTCATATGAATTTTCAGTTTTCCACCAATCTTAGCTATGATATTTTAAATGGTTAACACAAATCATGGCTTTTTTTTTTTTTTTTGAGTTCTTAGACATTGGATCTTGTGCCTTCACGTGATACTTGTGACTCATAAAATACTGAACTTTTACATGTACAGACAAACAAATGTAGATAGAAATTCTTGCAGTGTCTGTTTAATTGTAATCATCTTTAGTTATAGTCCATAGGTTAATCTGTCTGACAGCTATAGAGAGGCTGTGAGCCAGACACTGTGCCCAGAGAATGAGACAGTCCATCCTCAGAGAAGCACAGGAAAGCGACTCTGGGAGCAAGATCATACCGGCTTAGGCTTCCCTGAAGACAGCCAACAGTATAATAGACAGTAGTTAGCTCAGTGGGGAAGGCCCATCTTAGGAGGCGAGGCTTGAGTTGGGCTTCAAGGCTGGTATGGACAGAACAACAGAAGATGGACTAAGGAGACCAGAGTGGTCAGTGTGCAGACAGAAGAGACGGGTGGGAATAAGGTCAAGCAGGGTCCTTGGACTTTGGACTGTGGCTGCAGCTTTGACTTGTTTTGATGGTCACAAGACCTCTTGAAAGGAGGAATGCCAGTGACTGATCTACTTCATCCACAAAGATCCTGGCTGGAGATGGCTGTCAGGAAAGGACCCTGGGAGCAAAGGGTCAGGGTAGCCTGTCCTGTCCAGGTGGGATCCCACGAGATGGAGGGCATGAAGAGAAACATACAGGATGAGGGGTTGCGGTAGAAACGGAACTGACAGCAGGAAGAGGCAGGAAGGTGGTGGTCTGGATTCATTGTTTTTTTTTTTTTTCTTTTTCTGTTGGGAATACATGTTAATAGAAGTAATGATTGTTCAAGGACAGAGTTATTAAGCAGTGGAGTGACTCACTTTAAATTTACGTTGTGTCGAGACCTTGACTTCATTTCATGGTCTCCTGCAGTGTGGCTGAGTACTTGTAGCCAGTGGACTCTTACACATCTGACGGTTTTTCCAAGACACTTTTACCCTTCGGTGGTGCTCTTGACTGACATTCTCTACTTGTTCTCAGACCACAAGCGTTGTTGTTTTTTTTTTTTTTTTCTCTGCTCTGGATTAAAAATAAAAGAGTCAAAATGAGGGAGGGGAGACTTAAACCTACATATAAAACTATTTACCTTTGCTCCCAGTTTTATAAGGAGCCATTGATGAATTCCCCTGTTCTATATCTTTAACAACTGATAATTAAAACTTTTCTATAGGTATATCAAATGAAAAGGCTGGACTCCCCTAGCAACTTCACAGAAAATGCACTAGCATTTGGGGAGCTAGAAGGACCTAGTCTTTGAAGAATAGGGAAATAAAATGCAAATGTCCTTCAACTTAAACTGGGGTTGCTTCCCTGTGAACCCATGGTAAATTTCAAATACTGTAAGCAGAAAATGTCTTTAAAGCCCCTACCTGACATTGTTGCCTAGCCAGCCAACACACTGTATAGTTGGTTGGTTTTTTTTTTTTTTTATCTTGATCACATGACTGACTGTGAGCCATAGCTCACTGCTCAGCAGCACGAGAGACCATTGTACCAAATATTGCTAGCCTGAGAAAAGATCAAAATTGACAGTATAGTTTCGACTAGATGGATCTCATTTTCCCTCCTTCAGAAAGCTGTAAAAATGGTCAAGTCGAGTCACTCTGAGTGAGGACCTTTGCACTTAGTTTCCGGAGGAGTTCTGTTCATCTCCTTCTCGCTGCAGAATTGTGAACCCAAAAGTAGAAGGCAACTGTGACAGGAAACGTGGGTTTTGAAAATCATTTTATTTTTGCAAAACTATGTGGATACAAAATATTCTGTCTGCAGTCGATATTCTAGCAGCTGGACCGACACAGGAGTGAGGGGGGCTGCCAGGCTTCCTGCTCTGGAAGCCTGGACTGGTTACCCTACAACTTGTAAGCTTGTCAGGGGGATGAATAAATTATGACAGTTGAAATAATTATGATAGAAAGCAAGCAGAAAGCAGCTACCAAAAGCACAGTTGTCAACCGGGGCCGGGTTGGCCTGATTCTGTCATGTCAGAGCACGCATCTATTTGCCAGGCAACCTGCACATGCTGTTTTTGAGAGTCAGGTATGTTCTTGCCTTCATCGCTTCCCCCTTGAAAGACTCTTGAAGTGTCACAGCCTGCTAGTGACATTAAAAAAAAAAAAAGCAGCTGAATTAAAGATCCACATCGATGTTATCGTTCAGGGTGGGCATATAGGAATTCCAGTAATGTTTCTCTCTCTCTCTCTCTCTCTCTCTCTCTCTCTCTCTCTCTCTCTCTCTCTCTGTCCCTCTCGGTCTCTCTCTCTCTCTCTCTCTTTCTCTGTGTGTGTGTGTGTATGTGTGTGTGTCTCTGTGTGTGTCTGTCTGTCTGTGTGTGTGTGACAGACAGACAGACAGTCGACAGACAGAAAGACTGAGATTGAACCCAGGGCTTTGAGCTGTATCTACAGCTGGATTTTTTGCAGCCCAGAGGATTTTCAAATTGGAGACTCTTCTGTTTCTACATTTTGGTTGTTAATGGTAGTTACACTTCGAGGTTATCCACCAAGGTTCATGTGCTGCAAACATGGTCCTGGCTTGGCTGATGTTAAGGTAATGTACCTTTAATAACTAGGTCCTAGTGCAAAGAAATTAGGTCACAGGGCAACATCCTGTAAGTTATTAATGCAGGAAGTCCCATGACAGCTGAATTCTAGAAGTGAGCCTAGGACCTCTCTCAAATCTCTCCAGCTTCCTGTTTTGCCAAGGGACCCTGTACTTCTACCATATACAGTGTAGCCAAAGACTGTCACCAGAGCTGAGCTGGTAGCATGCTCCTGGACCTCCAATAAATTAAATAAACATCTTTTCTGGTATAAAGTACCCAATCTCTGATATTTTTTTAGCAACCTAAAATGAACTAGTGCATGGATGGAATAGTTTCCAACTAGTGCTGGAGTCTGTCACCTATCTATAATAAGAATTCTTCTAGTGCCTCGCCCTGCCACCAGGCCCCACGCTTGGTCCGCTGATACCATCCTGGTGCTAGGATCAGTTACCATCTCAAAACTTTAAATAATTTCTTTCGCAGGCAGCTGTATGTTTCTCTTTAGCACTGGGTGCTCTAGAAACCATTCAGTACACACGTGCCTACCTCATGCCTGGCACTGCTGAATCAGATCATCTGGAACAGGCTCAGAGGTTCTTCCTGTAAAGACCAAGCAGTCAGTGTTTGCTCTTGGCTGGCATTGTGACCTCTGAGTAAGCTACCTGCCTATATAGCACCTACAGCCTTAGCCTACACCTAAGACGATTGGTGTCACCGTGTTCTATATATTTAAATACATTTGTGGCAGATCATACTTTGCTAAGTCCTGATCTAAGAACACACTAGTAAAAATATAACCCACAGTGACGGCTGAAGTGAACTTTTTTTTTTTTTTTTTGGCTTTTATTTCATTTTGTTTTGTTAGTCCTGTGGAAGTCAGTTACCTTTATCCAGCTCTGAAAATCAGCCTCCAAAAAGAATTTCTGCACGTCAGGCTGTTTAATCTCATACTCTTTCTTAACATGATGTGTCTGTTTGAATTACCAAATATCCACAAATACAGATAATAACAGAAAGGTGGGCTCACTCAGTAAGACTGGAGTCATGCGTCAACAGCATTGCCATTTTTATTTTCTTAAGATACATTGATTGATTGACTGATTGACTAACTGACTTTCTTTGAAGACAAGTCTGGTGATGCAGGCCTGTAGTCCCAGCTGTTTGGAAGGCTGAGAAAGGAAGATCCAAAGTTCAAGGCTGGCTTGAGCAATTTAGCAAGCACCTGACTCAAAATCAAAGCAGGACTAGAGAGATAGCATGAGAGTAAGGCCCTTTCCTTAGCCCGCACAAGGCTCTACGCCAAACCTCAAGTGCAGCCACCCCCAAAAAATGTATAGATGTATTTGTGTATATGTACATGCACATAATATAAACAGTGAGCAAGTGTGTACACATGCATCCACGCACACACACACACACACACACACACACACACAACCTGAATTCAATCCCCAGAGCTCACATAGTGGAAGGAAAGAACCAACTCCTACAAGTTGTCCTCTGATTCACACACACACACACATACACACATAGCTTAGAAATAAGTAAGCTTACTATATAGGAAGAATGTAAACACATCACACTGTAAGAGGGAAACTGTTGGTGGGATACTGTGCCCCTCAGGGATGATGCTCTCAGGATCTCCCACAGCTTTCTACCCATCCTCTCATTCTGTGTTATCTTGGCTCTTTTCCCTGCATAACAAGCTAAAGTTTATTTCTCAGAGTACAAACATAAAGAAAATACTCTGCAGAGCCGATAAGTCTTGATAGAAATCTATATATGGGGGAAATTTATGTATTGATTTGTAGGAGCAGAGGAACTGTTTTTCATTTAGACAGATGTTCCAAGGAAGGAATCTGGTTCAAGATGCTCGAAACATCATTGTCACTGTTGCTGGAGACAGAGTACAGATGTGCTGTGCTTTCAAATAGTCACAAGAGACTAATGAACTTCCAAGAACTCTCTTCCTACCCATTGTAGTGAAGTGGATGTCTTATAACATGACTTCAGATGGCATGAAAATGAAATAGGAACTGAAGTCATCTTTAAAGGACTGTCTGTGAATTACTATAAGAGAGAGAAATCCAGCTGGGGAGGCAAAGTGCCCTTAGGTTCTCACCAGTATGCCTAGGGCTGGCAAGGGAGTGGCGCACATACTCTCTGTTCAAGCTATTCATTCATTCCAAAGAGCTTGTTGATTGCCTGTCCCATGCCATCCAATGATGGGTAATCGAAGTGAAAGACCCCTGCTCACATGAACTTAGTTGGAGGAGAGAGGGGGAACTTACGAATATATAATCAGGGTCATTCATATGGCTGGAGTTAGCTGTGACAGAGGACAGTGGAGCCTGTTAGAGGCAATAGTGATTGATGTAGGGGAACGTGGGGTAATGGGCAGTAGACAAAAAGGTCCAAAGCAGGAAGAGACTGGAATGATTGAGAGCCTGGGGTTGCAGGGTTAGGAAGGCAAGGGAATTTGGGGGTGGCTGTAGACTGGAGAGTAATGGGAGAAGACAGAAGAACACAGCAGGTGATTACTGTTGTTGGCCCTAGCCGTGAAGAACAATAGTCTGGTGGGGACAGAGAAAGACAGAGACACAGAGGATGAGAGAAAGAAAAGGGAACAGTCCCAAGAACCAAGGCCACATCCCTACAGGAGAGTGCCCTAAGCAAAGTCAGCTACCTAGAGCCATGCTCGGGAATCAGAACAGGGGAAGAGCTCAACTCTCCTGGGTAGATGGCCGCCTGCCCATTGTGGGGTTGAAGCGAGTTAGTATAAGTTCCCTGAACCTTGGATTCCCTTTTATAAAACATGCCCCATGACCAGAGACTACCCGTGCTTGTTTCAACAGCAGTGACTACTCCTTCTAGTGTTCTCTGTATTTCTTTAGACACTCTTGAACTTATAGATTATCAAGAATACTTACATCTAAGTGAGAGATGATAAAAACCATTTGATGTGTTATTTACCCTAGTATTCCTCCCATCCACCCAAAGAAGTGGGGTCAGGCTGTATAGTACTTGCTCCGAGTTACCTTAGAAACCCAGAAAGCGACTCTTTAGATAGCCAGGTATACAGAAGAAGGGAATTTACCTACAGGCACAGCGTGATTTTACTTTAGGGTTTGTGGTTTTGCTTTCTATGCATGCTAAGTACAAGCCGCATCCCTACACATCACCTCTTTGCTTTTCACGGAGTCCTTGCCAGGCACTTTACACCGCAGGCACTTCTTACACAGTGTGGAGAGCCGTCATCTCCTGATTCTGTATCCAAGTCTTCAACAAACATCATATATTCCTCTACCCTGTGATATAGAAGCCTTCTGGGTGGCATGTGTCTTCTGTTTTACCATCTCGGCTCTCAAAAAGAAAGCCATGCCTTCCCCTTATGTATGACATATATTATTTAATGAGCTCAAACTTTTCCCTTGAAACCAGTTACCCCCTCCTCTTGGTCAGAGAGGTAAGCCTTGTGTTTCTTTTTTGACCTGTAATGCTGTACAAAAGGAAGCTGGAACTCTTCAACTCTTCTTCACAAGATGGACTTGGAAGGGAAAAACCAAAACAAAACAAGGCACCCATTTCCAGTTTGCTTCTAAAGGTCTCTCCACCCTCACCAGTGAGCTGCCAGTTTAACTATTGTGTCTTCTCTCCAGAATCACGAGAAATCCTTTGTTGAAAAGCATGTGCTTTGCATTTCAGTATCTTTACCCCACTGTAAATCCTCAGGCACACTTACCTCTCTCTGGCCCCAGTTAATGGCTGCCACTGGGGCTGGGACTGGTAGCAGGAGCTGGAGGAAGGAGCCTGTCCCGGAAAGGACCATGTCCCTGGTTCGAGGCAGGTGTTTCGGTCATCTTCAGCTACAGGAAAGAAAACCTGTCCCTGAGCTGAAGCCTGTGAATCCCGACAGAAACCAGATGGGTAATTTGCATAAACTTGTTATTCACTTCAGTCCTGAGGTGGAGAGTCTATAGGGAGGGCCATTCCCATTCCATCATCTCCAGAACTGAACTTAAAATTGTGCTGCAGGTGACAATTACTTGAGGTCACAAAAGAAGTGGTAATCCAAAACAAGTTATGGGAGGGGCAGACCTGCCCTTCTTGCCTCCCATACATTCACATTCAATTCACACCACCACCCATGATAGCTCAGGAATTCTGTGGATCGGCTCAGACATAGATCTCCGACCTGTAAATGTGGTTCACCCACATTACCAATGAAGTTGGAGAACAAAGAAACCAAGGGCCCCAACCAAGGGCAAACAGATAATAAAAGTCAGTTAACTAAGGGTGTAAGGCTAGGCAGGAAAACGACTATCCTGCCGGGTGCGAAAACAGGTGGAAGACTTTTAACACCACAGTTCACTCTCACATGAGCAATGTTGACTGCATCCAGAGGTTCCAAAGACTCACGGTGATGGAGAGAAATATTTTAAAAAGCATGAGTACAGACTCTACCATAGTGGACAAGCAGGGCCATAAAGGAGACCTTGCCCAGTGAGCCCGGGGTGTGAGAAAAGGGTGGTTGTGTTCTTTTTGTGAGTAGGGAGTAGCTCGCCCAGGGCACAAATGATGACATCCTCTTTCAAAGAACCATACTATACTGTGTTGCTCTGGCATGCCATTCCTGTTGCTGTTTTTCAGGGATGCCAGTTGCACATGACAAAGTAGCTCTGTTGTCTGAGGTTTGTGTTAAGGAAAACAGTGCCCGTTTTCCTGCGTTTGTTTTTCCAAGGAGCTGCCGCAAGAGCCTGCTGATCGGGCAGCCCTGGTGAGCTACTTCAGTGGAACTAGTCTTGCGACTTGATTCTTCCCACTGGTATCATATACACTGTGAAGGGAGCAGGCTTGCAGCTGGCTAAGTTTAGCCTCCTCCTCTCTCAGAATGGCTCATCTTGGATGAAGCCTAGCTCTGGGCTGATGGGTGTTTTGTTGTTGATGTCTCTCATTTAGCAAACGTACCGAGTGGTGGAGCAGCTACCGCTGTCTGTGGCTCGTTGGGGTTTTCCAATGACATTTCAGAGCTCCCTTGAAATCTCTCTTTATGTCTGGCTTTTACTTCAACACTTAAAGCAAGCAGTATCTCATAAGCCCCAAAGAATGAACTCTGTTTAGATGTTTCCCAGTTCCTCCTGCAGGGGGAAACACAGCAGCCGCTGTCAGGGTTGGTTGCTCAAATGAGTCCCTGGCAGTGGGTCTGATTTTAAATAGCCAAGGCTATTCACAAAAGAAAACATCCTGTTCTCAGTCTTTAGATTTCCCGCTTGATGTGTTAGAACGTCGGGTCATGTCAGAGCATACCACACTAGGCCCAAGCAGTTCTACGTGTAAGA
>NW_022196905.1:59478292-59501081 GCF_008632895.1 Mastomys coucha | reverse complement strand
CAGGTAAAGGTGGGAGGTGAGCCCAACAGATTCTGGGAATATGGTGACTGTTGCCCTGGCAACAGGTCTGTGGACCCGCCCATGCATCAACACAGGCTTTGGATGTCCTGGTGCTAACACCACTGTTGGGCAAAGGTGTTGTCACATGCTAGACTGAGGCATTTCGGAGGAATGAGAAATCAAAAGCTCTTGCTGTAAATCAAGAGGGAATCATAGAAACACCACTCGCACATTCTTCCTAAAGGACATTTATTATCATTATTATTATCATTATTATCATTATCATTATTATTGTTGTTAAATGAAGGAACATTCTAAGAGCCTATTTTGTCTGAGGTGGGAAACCTGAGACTCCATAGGGTCACTGACTTACAAAAAGTTACTTCTAACACTTGCCTTTGGTAGTAGGGTGAGGAGAGTGTACAAGACCAAGCAGTGAGTGTAAGAAACATTCCCTTCCTGGGTGAATGCCTTCCCATGAGAGACAGTGTCCCTCAGAAGCCACCTTTAGATATGAGGGCAATATGGCTGTGACATCTGTCATCTCACTGATTGCCATGGTTGAGTCAGCTGATCTGGCTGGCTAGACAAATGTCCTCCCACTCCCTTACTGTCCCACACGTTCCCTTCCAAAGCTGCATGCGCCATTGAAGATGACCTTCTTCCGCATAGAAAGACCATCCTCCAATCCATGGCTATGGTCCGCTGCTAGAACCTCCAAACAGGCCCTCCAGGTCAAACGCTGCCCACACCAGCCTATGTGAGACAGGAACCCATTACATGACTCCCAAAACTGCAGGTCATTGCATCTTGGTTAAATGCCATCTCATTTAATCTCACCTCTGAGCTAGTGTCTCTGTCCCCTCTTCACTGATGGGTGACCTAGGTCAGGAGGCTATCTTCTAGTACTGTGAGCCTGGCTCACTGGGAGAGCCTGATGAATTGACAATGAGAAGATAAGCTCCATCGTGGAAGATTCTGAACCCTGTCTCTAAAAAGTCAGGTGGATCTCTGAGTTTGAGGCCAGCCTGGTCTACAGAGTGAGTTCTAGGACAGCCAGGGCTATACAGAGGAACCCTAGCTCAAAAAACCATAATAAATAAATAAATAAATAAATAAGAGAGAGAGTCTCTCCTGAAAACTTGAGCTCCCTGAGCCCCCAAGAACCCAGGTCTCCTTGCCAAACCCTTTGGCTCTGCCTTAAGCTCTGTGGGTTTGTCACCTGAGAGACAGAACCAAGACAGACTTGGCAATCACAAACCCTGTCTTCACCATGGATCGGCTGTATGACTTGGCCAAGTTCCTCAAACTCTTTAACCCTGTTTTCTCCTATGTCCATGAATGCCATACTAACGACCTTGTCAGGCTGCTGGTAGGGCCAGCACAAACCATGTGACCCCAGAGCTCAGTGGATAGGGTGTGTTATTGTAATCGTAAACATTAGAGGTGTCGGGCTGGCGAGATGTCTCCACAGGTAAGAGCACTGACTGCTCTTCTGAAGGTCCTGAGTTCGGATCCCAGCAACCACATGGTGGTGTACAACCACCCATAATGGGATCGGATGTCCTCTTCTGGTGCTGTCTGAAGACAGCTACAGTGTACCTATTTATGATAATAAATAAATATCTGGTCTGGAGCAAACAGGGACTGAGCAAACAGGGTTGACCAGAGCGAGTGGGGCTGACTGGAGTGAGCAGAGGTCCTAAAAATTCAATTCCCAACAACCATATGGAGGCTCACAACCATCTGTACAGCTACAGTGTACCCATATACATAAAATAAATAAATAAATCTTTAAAAAAAAAATTAGAGGTGTCACCAGTGCTGGAACTTGGCCCATGCAGTCTCAACGATTTTCCCTGAATATGGAGGTAGGTGTATAAAATTCATTTGTGCGTGCTGTATAATATTCACACAAATATCCTCCATGACCTCCTTCTTCAGGTGATAGCTGGGTGCTATGCTATGCTATTTCAGCCTTTTTGATTTGTTTGATTTTGTTTTGTTGTTTTTGGTTTTGTTTTAGCTTGGTATAGTTTGGTTTGGTTTGTTGAGACAGGGTTTCTCTGTGTAGCCTTGGCTGTCCTGGAACTCACTCTGTGGAGCAGGTTGGCCTAAGACTCGGGGACTCACCTGCCTCTGCCTCCCAAATCCTGGGATCAAAGGTGTGCTCTGTTACTACCTGGCCTACTGCAGCTTTTTACAGTGTAAATTTTAAATGTACTCTAAGCTCTGTAATTTCGTGGCTTTTCATTTGAGATGTCGTAGCTTCTGCATAGGTTTGTGGCACACACACTCCTGCCTTCTTTTGGGACTATACCACAAGTATTGTTCTGAGCTGGAGTGTGATGGCTCCCTCCATCCTTCCAGTCTGCCATCTGGTGACATACTTGATTACGTATTAACTGTCACCCTCAGCTGGTCTAAGTGTCAGCAGCTTCTCTGGCCAGGGCGGTATGTGGGAGAGAGCAGGTCCCTGTGAAGTGCCTCTCTTCTCAAGGCTTAGCTGTCCTGGTGCTCTGCCTCCTCCTTGGACTGTTACTCTACAGAACCCCTGGGTCACTTAGAGGACATTTCATCTGGGCGCTTTTGTAATTGTAATGCCTCTGACCAAACAGAAAGGGATAAAGGGCTCATCTCTGGGGTCACCTGGCAACACTGGGTAGCTCTGAGCATGAAACTCAAAGCTTGCTCATGTCCCCCCCACACACAACCCCCGAGTACTCCTAGCTCCTCTCTGCACCCCTTTCCTTTCTTCCCCGGCACTTCTCTGTACCAAAACCCCTTCTTGGCACTGCTCTGGATCTGCACCCTTGAAGTCTTCATCTCCTACCCCTTCCTTTCCTACTTCTGTCCTATGTGCCTCCCCGTTGTCCGCTAAGGGCTTTGTTAAAGCTCCTGGGTATTAGGGCCGCAGCTCTAATAGAATGTCCAGGGGCCGTGAAGCAGGTAAGGCTGCATATGCTTGATTGTTTCTGTATGCTTGGTGGTCGTGGTTGTGGTGTGTGTGTGTGTGTGTGTGTATGTGTGTGTGTGAAGCTGAGGCTGGGGCTGGAGACTGAAGATAAGTTCCCCGCCAGTGTTTCCTACAAACAGTCTCCTATACTTGACTGTGATATTTTAAGCTTGGTTACCTCCCCCGGCTGATCTGTTGCCTCTGCAAATTCAGCTGGCAACTCTTGGCTTCATCGTAGTGTGGCTCGAAATACACCCTTCTGGGTGATAGGGTTCGGCTAAAATAAGCACAGAAATGCTATTCATGGCTGCAAAGTTGGGAACCACAGTGGGATGCCGGCGCTGAGAGCCGCGTTGTAGACTGGATACAGTACGGATGCTAACCTGCTGTTTCTGCTCTTCCCTCATGCCTTCCCGGATTCAGAGAGAGGTAACCGGCGATTTCTCACTTTTCCCCTTCCCTGGCATCTCATGTGTCTGGCAGAACTCACCGCTTCTTCCATTCCATCCCCATCCTCACAGCTTCCCTGCCTCTCAAGGCAGACCTTTGTCTTGCTTAACCTCTTCTCATCATTTGCACCTGGGCCCCTAACCTACTTCTGTGTGTGGTCCTATTTGGGGAAGGTGTTCGGCTGAGTGACCAAGACTAAACGGCCATCCTGCCAGGTCTCGGGTCTCTCTCACCAATGGCTGAACAAATGACTCAGCATGCTGGGGAGGAAATGTGACCGATGTGTTTGGGTCTCCATGTCACATTGGACCTGTGATATACCTTGAAGATTGACAGTTTGGAACTTTGATGTGTTCTCTTAATTTTCCTGGGTGGCTAGCCAGAATTCAGTCAATTTCAGTATCAGTTCTTACCACAGCACAGCCAGGGAACTCTCTTGTCTTCCTTGAAGGATGTTATCCATGGAGAGGACATACCCATGAAATTCATGGTGCTTATACAGTTTCAAATGCTCTGAATGTCAGCCTCCAAATTGATGGAATGGATATATATATATATATATGAAGGACATTGTCAGAAGTGCCAGCCATAGTGAAGAGACAGACCCAGGGATGAGCTCCTCTTTGCTTTGGGCTCCCTCCTATCTACACTCCCTATTGTAGCTAGAAACCATTTTTCTGTCTTGCCCAGTGGCTGGAGATGGGACTAACAGAAGATATGACTAAGAGAAGTTCTCCTCACCTTGGGCCTGAGCATAGGGTATAAGCTTTCTTACCTCTGCGCACCACAGCTCCTATAGGAATCCACAGTAGGGAAGTGTCCAGACATTTGCCAGCCCTTCCCTTCCTCCTTCCCTTCCTCCTTCCCTTCCTCCTTCCCTCTGCGTCCAGGTCTCCTTACTAGGAGACAGCTGTGACAGCTGTTCTGAATATTAACAGGGAGAGTGCACACTAGAGAACGCTCCGCCTTCTGTTCAGGCCTCCTCACTCCTGGCAGATGGTAGAATTCAGGCCTGCTGTTTACCCAGTCCCCCTCTCAAGAACGTTCCCAGAGAGGCCCTGGCTGTACAGAATGTGTTCACCGCAGGTAGCGAGGTGTCGGGCTGCTCCTTTCAGAATTCAGCCTCTTCTTAGATGAAGCAGAAGGAGACAGAAGTTTGCCAAGTTGGAACCCAAGCTTGATGAGATCCTAGATACACACGCATGGTATGGTTGATGTTGGGTATGACGAAACAGAAAAATGCCGCCCGAGACAGGCAGCAGGCAGTTGCTCTCGACCGGCCATCTAGGGCAGTGAAGTTTCTCATGTCCCCGTCTCCGTCTCCTATACCTCCCACCCCAAGTCTAATCTGAAAATAAGAGCAGTCAGTCCTGGAAACAGGATCCATTTGTCTCCTAGGTCCTAGAGGTATTCGTGGCCAGATTTAGATTCCTGTCAGCACCGTCTGTGTTTTGATGCGTGCCACTTTCTAAATTCCAAATTCCTGTGCTCAACTCCATATGTGAAGCAAAGGGGAGAGAAATCTTCCTCCAAAGGTGCTAGGTCTCCTCCTGATTGTGGCCTCAGCTTACCCTCTGCAGGACACTTGTAGCTTCCACAAAATGGTGGGCTGCAGGGAAGGGTAACTGTGGGTGATTTAGGAAGTTTTCACATCATCCAGTTGATACAGGATTGAGTAAAACATCTTTCTTAGTTAGGGTTGAGAAGAGACACCATGCCCAAGGCAACTTTTATAAGGCAGAGCATTTAATTGTGGCTGGCTTACAGGTTCAGAGGTTCAGTCCATTATCATCATGGCAGGAAGCATGGCAGCATGCAGGCAGACATGGTGCTGGAGAAGGAGCTGAGAGTTCTACATCTTCATCTAGTACCATATGACTTCTGTTTTCCCTTTTTCTAGATCCTCAGGCAGCTAGTAGGAGGGCCTCAAGGCTCACCCCACAGTGACACACCTACTCCAACAAGGCCACATCCCCCTAATAGTGCAGTTCCCTGGGCCAAGCATATTCAAACCACCACAGCATCCTTCATGGTGCGGAGGCTGTGATTCAGAGCAGGCTTTTCTTTGCTTTCTCCTCATTCACAATGGTAACTACCACTTAGCAAGTGTCTGTCACAGGCCAGCCTTCACAATGTCTCTGCATAAAAATATGCATCCTACCTGAACAAATATGAATTACTAAATGAAAGATGTCCTCTAGGCTGTGGAGGTAAGAGGTGCCAGTAGAGGAGGTTTGGTGAGACAGTAAATGGAAGAAAGAAGGAGAAAGCTCAAGAGGCATGACATGGCCATCAGTGTAGCTGACGAGGTCATCATGTTCTGGGTCTCCCCAGAAAGTAAAGCCAATTCAACCAGCAAAAAGTACAAGGAAGGAGGTTGCAGCTTCTCATTAGAGAAACACACTATATGTACGAATGTGTGCACATATATATGTATGTATGTATACATGCATACACACATACTATTTTTTCATTCAGCCACTGGAAACCTCACAACAACAAGGCAGGCTGGTTCCACAAGGAAATGAGGTTTCTCTCTGGGTATCACTTGTCGGGGTTACTATAGCAGGGACAGTTAATGTATGTAGCAGCTAAGAGGTCTTTAGACGCCTCCAGTTCATTTGGCAGAGAGAAAAAATACGTAAGTAATTTCCACACACCCTGAGAGAGTTGCCGGAGAGACTGACAGAGTGAGCGAGAGGCTGTTTTTAATAGCAGCCCTTTGAATAAAGAATTGTTTATCCGTTCATTCCATGAAGACTGAGTGAGCAAGCCCCTGTAGGGTGATCGTGATGCTGTGGAGGAGCAGAGAATAATGAAAGCAATCTTTGGTTCTTCACTTTGCCATTAAGAAATTTGAGGCTGTCAAAGAATGTCTCCGCGCTGACATTTTTCTCTCTGGCAGAACCTGAGGCTGGTCCTCTAGGGGAATAATTACAGGAGAGAACAGCAAAAGGACAGGAAGAAAGGATTTGGAAGCACACGGGTTCAGTAATCAAACTGCTAGAGACTTGAGTCCTGTCAGTGACGTCCGCCGGGGTCTGAGGAGGAGACCCGAGGTTGCAGCTGCAAGCCTCCCACTCCCTGCTCTATAGAGCAAAACTCCACAGCTCCCAGGGTGGCAAGAAAGAAATGGAGTAGGAGTCTGAGCACAGTGGCCTGGCCCACACCTGCTTTGACAGACAGCCCCTACTGCAGCCTTGTACAGGGTGTGAGCTGGAACAAAGGGTCATCAAGCAGAACAACTTGGACAGTTAGCTATCTAGAAGAATGGGTGGGAAAACTGAAGCCATGTTGTGACTGCGGTCTGGGGTCCATTTAGACGAGTGTTGTAGTTTTTATGTATGAATGGCTGAGTCCCTGGAAAATGCTTAGCTGTGTGACACGCCCAACCACCATGAGGCAGTAGAGGAGCCTGTCTCTAGAAATACACCACTACTGTGGAAGCTAGTACACATAGACTCTTTAGTGGCTCTTGTAATGTCCCTACTGCAGACCAGCCAGCTACCTATCCCACAGTGTCTGAGCCATAGGGACCCCTATGTCATAGGCCAGCTGTATACCCCACTCCCCAAGCTATTGCTGACCAACTGGGACGTGACACCTGATAGGCACATGGGCCCTAGTGGTCTCCTGAGTTCATGGGCCAGGCACCAGAAGGGTCGTTTGCCCAACTTCCAGGAGTCCTCTGACCATGGAGGGATATATACAAAATGGTTTCTTTGTTTCCTCAGAATGCAGGAAGATCACTAGAAGACATGGAAGAATCCAAGGTATAAGCGTAATGGCCTATGGCATCATGGTCCTGGCAGGGGCAGTCAAATTTTATACCATGCTAGTTGGTGCCATTTTGATGACTGTGGAAGTCGAGTAGTCAGGCGTGGGAGTTTCTTGTCTGCTTTCATATGCATTTGCTAAGTTCCAAAGAGAAAAGTGATCTTTTAAAAAGTAAATAAGGGATCAGTTTTGTTTTAACCAGGATCCTAAATTCCTCTCTCTAGGGTCAGGGTCCAGGAGGCCAAGGTCACTCTGCCAGGTTCCCCTGTGCCTGTCTCCTACTGCTCGGGCCCTCAGGGCTGGGAATGCCCCCCAGCCTCACCTTGGGCCTCCCTCCTCCCTAACTCTCTTTCCCCGCATTCTCTTTAGAGGTTTCTGCACTGAGCCTTTTGATGTCTTTCCTTGAACCTCACGCCTTGTTTTGCTTCTGTATTCTCTACACTTAGCTGCTCCGCTGACGTCAACTGGCTCTCAGGTCTGTGTCCCTCCCAGACCTCAAAGACCAAGTATCCATGTCGGTGGCCCTCCCCTCTGTTGCCCTCTAAGTACCTCAAACTCAGCATCCACCATCAGAACAAATGTTTTGAAGCACATGACACATGTCTGGACACTAGTAAGAATACTAAGCTTGAATACTGGCCTTCGGTTCAAGGCTAGGTGCCCCTTGAGGAATGTGCGGATCATGGAGTCCTGGGACAGGATTCTTACAGCCACAGCAACACTACATCCCCTGCTGAGTGCAGCGGATAACCAGGGGGCTCTTCCAGACACCCGGGTGCTCTGCTCCCTCCTGTCTTTGTCTGTAGTCATTTGAGCTTCACTTGAGCCTTCTTCACCTTTTTTTACCCTGGAGAGGGTATAAGGACACAGCTCGCGTGTCTCTGACCAGTGTATGACATTTGCCACTGGGCTTCCCGGCTGGAACCTTGTCTGTCTGTGTTTGTATCATTGATGCACCATGGCAGACACACAGAAGGAAACTGTGGAAGCGAATGGACTATTTCAAAAAATAAAAAGAACGCCATACTACAATTTGCGGAAAGTCCTAGGGTAGCTGCATCGTTTCCTATTGCTACTGTAACAAATTACCACAAGCATAAGTGGCTTAAAGTAACAGATCTCTTCTCTCAGAGTACTAGAGGTCTACAGTGGGCTTTACAGACGTGATGGGCTGTCATTCCAGGAAAGGACATGTGCTTGTCCTTACCTGTGCCCCTCTCCCGTGGCCCTGGTCCTGCCCTTTCATGTCTAAGGCAGAAAGTGCCTCCCTTCCCTTGGGATTTCTCTGAACCCAGAGATACAGGCAAATCTCCAGATCCCCGAGTTGGTACATCTTACGGAGCCTTTGAATCAGGACAAGAGCATCTTTGGGGAACAAGGGAAGCCATTGCTGTATCTGCCGCAGCAGCCCCTTTCTGGAAGAGGGATACTAAAAACACAGCTTCTAGAACAACCTGTAAAGAAGAGGTATCTGGACTCACTGTTGATTAATGCTCCAGGTCTGAGGGACAAACCCTGTCACCTCAGCAGACCTCTGTGCTGGGGACGAAACTAACAGCTGTTTTAGGGTGATGCAGGATATATAGTGGAATAAAGTTAGAGGCATGCAGACCTCCTTACTCTACAGAAAGAGGTACAGGGGAGGCCGTTGAAGCCTCCTCGGGGTCAGTGAACGCTCTCACACATGGCTCTCGCTGGGAAATTTCTGCTGTCTCTTATCTATCTAGGGAGAAATAGGAAGAGATAGGCTGCTCAAGATCCGTGAGAAGCCCTCCCCAATAAAACCCAAGGCTGCAACCTTTTCCTTTGGGAAAATGTAGATTCCAGATAATAGCCCTGAGGCGTTCGTCACCCTCCCCTGAGCTGAAAGGAAGTGAAGATTAATAATAATGATTTTTTTTTAATTATACCTGTGAGGTTACACATAAAGGCACAGACAGCACAAAGCTCATGCTCAGGAGAACTGATCTAGTGGTTAGTGGTCCAGGTGTGTCCATCCTCCCTAGTAACCTTGGGATAGCATGCTTCCTGCCAGCCATCATTCAGCAGGGAGGGGAGGCTGGGTCTTAGAAATAAATGTCTCTACCCACACATAAAGATGGGATTAATATCTAGGTCTGGGGTCACACGGGTCTAAGATGCTTCTCTAAGGCCAGAAGGATTTGTGGGTTTGGAATGTTTGCATCTACTTGATGAGATGGGACCCACAACTCAATATGACGATTATTTCTACTTAAGTACACCTTGTTCACATAAGCTGAAGGCAACTCTAACACCATTTTAATAACTTCATTCAGAAAGTTTCACAGCTGGGCAGTGGTGGCACACACTTTTAATCCGAGCACATGGGAGGGAGCGGCAGGTGGATCTCTGTGAGTTCGAGGCCAACCTGGTCTACTCAGTGAGTTCCAAGACAGCCAGGGCTACACAGAGAAACCCTGTCTCCAAAGGGAGGAAAAAGTTTGATGATGTAGATTTTTCTACTTGTCAACACCCACAAAGCTTTGGCTTGAGGATTTGGGGTTAGGGATGTTTGCTAAGCAGAAACAGGAGTGAATCTGAAGCTGGTTTGCCTGCATCTGACAAGCTACCAGCTGTTCCTTCCTGTGCCTTAGAGAGGGCACAGAAGGAACTATGCATTTCTACAGAAGAGAGGGTCCCTTGTAGGGCCCAGGCAGGCCTCAGGAAGGCTGTACTGAGTAGATGGGTAAGCCCTGGACAATGAGGGATGATTCAACAACACGGAATCATGGGGACCCTTTTCTTCAGCAGACAAAGGGGGGAGACCCTGAGAGAAGGAATGATGTGGAAAAGATGGCACAGTCATTCCACATCTCTTAAAATCCAGACAAGGATGCTTGCACCTTCTGTGCATGACTCCAGGGCATCTGGAGAGATTGGGCCTCGGAAACACAGCAGCCAGACCTGGGAGTTGGAAGGAAAAGGGTTGTGAGACATTGTGTGCCTTACTGTACCAACCATCTGGGGGATGCAGGAGCTTGGGGAGGCAGCCAAGTACAAGGCTTCCCTTGAGCAGTCTCCAGAAGGGAACGGTTGCTTTTTTTAGGTCGTGTGTCTCCTTTATAGCGCTTGAGACTAGGATGTGAAGGCTTTGGAACATGTGGAGAAAGACAATGTTTGCCTCTCAAAAGTCTCCCTACCTCTGCAAATCTATAACTTTTTCTGCTAGACCTGTCCTTCACCCAGTGCCACAGTATCCATTCCCACCTCCAGGTAAACACCACCATTCCCAACAGGCGTGTGCTTCAGTTCATAAACATTACAAATTCCTGTTACTGTCAGGCAGAGAGGAGGCATTGGGAATAAGGCACAAGGCATCTTCACAGAGCTTCACAAACACGCAGGTTTATTGGCAACTGCAGTCTACACAGGGAACCTGGAGGGGGCACTGCTGAGACAGGGTAAACACAGGCAGGGATAAGAACTTGCTAGACCGACGAAGCCAGAAAGGGAGCAAGGGATTCAGGAGATGTCCAGGTGGTGAGCTAGGCCATAATATTGACATCAGGCACAGGACTCTGGCTGGGAGACTAGGGGACATGTGATTCCAGCATGGGGAATCACGGAAGGAGCAGCAGGCACTTAGGACAGATGCTGAGGCAGGTGAGGGTAGAACCTGTGAGGTAGGCAGGGATTGCCTAGCCTGGAGCCAACTCCAAGGCTTCCGGTGGCACACAAGCAAGAAGGCAGGCTTCTCTTGCCAATCCTTCTAGCTCATCTCCTTCCTTCACCCTCGTCCCACATTTCTGGCTAGAGCTTCATGAGGTCAGCTACGAAAACAGCACTAGTTCTTTTTTTTTTTTTTTTTTTTTAAGATTTATTTTATGTATGTGAGTATACATTTTGTGGTTGTGAGCCTTCATGTGGTTGTTGGGAATTGAATTTTTAGGACCTCTGCTCACTCCGGTCAGCCCTGCTCGTTCAGGTCTCCCCTACCCCCACTCACTCACTCTGGCCCAAAGATTTATTTATTATTATGCATAAGTAGACTGTAGCTGACTTCAGACGCACTAGAAGAGGGTGTCAGATCTCATTATGGATGATTGTGAGCCACCATGTGTTTGCTAGGATTTGAACTCAGGACCTTTGGAAGAGAGCAAAGGTCTTACCCACTGAGCCATCTTGCCAGCCCACCAGTTCTTATATTAAGAAAAGTAATTTAACCTGCAGGGTAGCTCACACCTTTCATACCAGCACTTGGGGAGGTAGAAGCAAAATAACTGCTATTATTTTGTGGCCAACCTGGGCCACATCACAAGAACATATGTCAAAAACCCACGAATAGGGGCCGAGGAAGGTGACTCAGCAGTTAAGAGTGTATGCATGCTGCTCTTACTGACCTGAGCTAGGTTCCTAGCACCCGCCTCACAACAGCTGCAACTCCAGCTTCAGGGAGCTCTGATGCCTCTGGCCTCAGGGGGCACCTGCGCACACATGTACATACCTACACAATATATATAATTAAAATATAGAATATATCTTTCAAAATTTAAAAAACTAGAGAAGACAAGTAATATAAAAATAAATTCAACTGCTCTGTGGGGTAGCTCGTGCCTACAGCCTCAGAACTTGAGAAATTAGACAAGAGGATTGGAGTTCTAGGGCCAGCCTGGGCTATTACAGTGAGCCGTTTTACTCCCACTCTGGAGGACCACTACCTCCATTAATAGCAACAAGAAACTTAATGGTGTGGCATGGCTCTTTTGAAGCCACGTAATGTCACAGTGGGTATCAGTAAAAACATACACACGCCTGGCATGGGCCACTTGCTGGAACTAACCAGATATATAACACAGGAGGCCAGCCTGGCCCCCGGGGCTGATGTATGGCTATTCAGCAGAGTCATGTGCCTTTGATAGTATTCCAGCCACAGGATCTGTGTGCTCTGGTGTTCCCTCTGATAGCCCATCAGCGTTCTCAGGCATCCTCCGGGTACACATGCATACGTGCACACATCACCGCCCATTGTTACACTTCTGCTGCTGAGCCATTTGCCGTTGTATCATTCTGCAGTTCACATCTTCGCAGTTCTGTGTTCATTGTCTCACCATCCTATCTGTGACAGACGCTTTCTGCAGAATTCCGTGTTCTCTCTGCATTGTCCTCTACCCTAAAGTTCAAGAGCCTAGGTTTAGAAGACACTGTCATGTCATGCAGCTGCCTATCCTTAACAGCCACCGAACTCTGCTTCTGCCGTCCATAGCTGCTGAAGTCTTGGGTTCTGTTTTTAACCTGCATCCACAGTTCACCACTGACATGCTGGCCATGAGCTCAGTTAACATTCACAACTAGAGAACGTGTTGGTTCTCTAGGCTCCCTTTCCTAATAACCTGGTGAATTTTCTTTGCCTAGGGACTTTGCTTATGTGGCGAGAGACAAAGACACGAGGATTCTGAAATGCCATGTGTTTCGATGTGACACACCAGCAAAAGCCATTGCCACAAGTCTCCACGAAATCTGTTCCAAGGTAAGATGGGTCAGGGCACGGGCAGAGTCTACCTCCCTGTTTCTTCTTACTGCCTGAGCAGATAAGACAATCAGGAGGGCAGGAGAGCTGCCTGGGAAGTCAAGTTCAGGAAGAAGCAGGCAGGTGGTGCTCAGCCGTGTCATGAATGTGTAGTGGTCCTTCGAAGTCCAGGGCATCGGTAACAGATCCATTAGGGTTAACCACTTACATCCTCAGATGCCCAAGTCACTCACAAGACGGCGGGGTATTTGCTGGTTACTTATGCTTTCCTCCTCTGTATGCCAGAGCACTTCTAGGTTGCATACCTAGAGAAATGACTTTCCAGCCTTGCAATAAAAATCTTGGGCTGGGATTGAAAGTGAGTTACTTGTAGGGCAACTGGTGACCGGGCTTCTTTCAATTCCCAAGTCCACACCACTGTATAACTCTCTGGTAGAGAACAAGAGCAAAGAGTGTGGTGTCTGCACATGGTGACCATTAGTGTCCCTCACGGAAGAGAGACTGCCCGGAAGACTCGGAGAATAATGAGGATAGCGGCTGACATTTCTGAGCCTTCCAGATTCATTTCACACTCATTTAATCCACACAACTGAGCTTCAACGTAAATTCAGTGAAGGGAGTAAGACCAAGAAGGGAAGCTTACTTATGCAAGGTCACAGCCAGTAGGAGCAGTGGTGGGATTTGAACCATACACTGACTCCAGAGCCCTGGAAAGGGTATGAAAAGTCGACATGGGGCAGCAGCAGGAAGGTGTGTCACTCTCTGCTCCCTGAGCACAGGGGCCAGAAGATCCAGGTGTCCCCACAAGGCACATGCTGGGCTGCTCTCGGCAGAAGGGAATTCTAAAGCACTTATGAGGACTGTTGCTCTAAAGAGATGCTCTGTTTCCTGAGAAGGGAGGCGGGTGAAGTGACAGGTAATGTATGATGCAGAGGCTGGCAGGGAAAGAAGGCAGGAAGGAAGCAACACTGATTTAAATTCCAGTGGAATCAGCTCCAATGCCATGCCATCGTGGCAGAGCTAGCTGGTGACATGGGATCTGTAACCGTGAACCCAAGCTGCACTTTCATTTGATGTCTAGATTATGGCTGAGAGGAAGAATGCCAAAGCCCTGGCCTGCAGCTCTTTACAGGAGAGGACCAATATGAGTCTCGATGTCCCTTTGCAAGGTATGTCTACAGTAATTGTGACTGGATTGTGGCTGCCTCTTCCTCCTCCCCTTCCCCCTCCCCATCTCCCCCATCCTCCTTCTCTTCCTCCTCCTCCTTCTTCTCCTCCAGTTCCTCCTCCTCCTCTTCCTCCTCCTCCTTCTTCTCCTCTACTTTCTCTTCCTCCTCCTCCTCCTCCTCCTCTTCCTCCTCTACTTCCTCCTCCTCCTCTACTTCCTCCTCCTCCTTCCCTCTCTCCTCCTCCTCTACTTCCTCCTCCTTCCCTCCCTCCTCCTCCTTCTCCTCCTTTATTTCCTCCTCCTCCACTTCCTCCTTCTCTTCCTCCTCTACTTCCTCCTCCTTCCTCTACTTCCTCCTTCCCTCCTCCTTCTCCTCCTCCGCTTTCTCTTCCTCCTCCTCCACTTCCTCCTCTTCCTCCTCTACTTCCTCCTCCTCTTCCTCTACTTCCTCCTTCCTTCCCTCCTCCTCCTTCTCCTCCTTCACTTCCTCCTCTTCTATTTCCTCCTCCTCCTTCTCTTCTACTTCCTCCTCTTCCTCCTCCTTCCCTCCCTCCTCGTCCTCCTTCTCCTCCTCCTCCTCCACTTCCTTCTCTTCCTCTGCAGCTTTGGCTAGCCTGGCAAGACAGCAAAGTTGTGCAACTTCATTGGTGTTTCAAGGGCTGAAGAGATGGCTCCAGCTACTCTTACAGAATACCTAGCTTCCATTCTCAGCACCCACGTGGCTCTCTCCTGGAGCTCTATATGTAGGGTATCTATTGCCCTCATCTGGCCTCCACAGTCACAGATGCAAACTAGCAAATATTTCATACGTATAAAATGAAAATATGCCTTCAAATTGGGCATGGTGGCCCCCAACCTAGAATCCATTCTCTAGAATTTGGGAGCTTGAAGCAGGAGCAGGAGCCAGCCTGGGTGCTACAAGATGAGAACCTTTCTAGGTGGCAGAGGGGAAGCTGAGTGTGTGCCCCAGTCCCTCCCAGGGACAGAGTCACTTTTGTCAGTAGTGTTAAACACAAAGGGCACTTGTTTTGTGTTTCTGCTGAACAAATTAAAGACTATTGTCAACAGAGGTTTTTTTGTTATTTGTTTTTTCTTTTTTAACTCATGTATAGCCCCGGGGTAAGGACTCACTAGTTTAAAAATATGTAAGTTCATACCTGGGTTGGGGGGGGCAGTACATTATTTCTCACATGTCTTTGATTGTACCCTTTGTGGTTAAACTTTCTTTGGGCACCAGACACACCTATCAAACAGGGCACAAAAGGCTGTTTCTTAGCACAGGAAAGACTTACCATACCTGATCTTTGCTTCGGAAGCATTTCACTGTGAACGAGAGAGGTCAGTAGGGTTTAGACTGACAGAACCCCTCCATCTGGAGTTGAGAAATGCTGTCCTTACAGAACGTCTGGGAATAAGACATCTTGGTCTGGGTGGCCATCTGGGAGTGCAGATGCCAAACGCATGGCTGGTTTTCACTGTCTCCTGAGCTACTGAGAAACACACTGCTTTTGTTCCCTGTAGTAGATTTTCCAACACCAAAGACGGAGCTGGTGCAGAAGTTCCACGTGCAGTACCTGGGCATGTTACCTGTAGACAGACCTGTCGGTAGGTAAATCTCTGCAAGCCTTCCAGATATGAGAGGCATTTGTTCTCCCACGAGGTCGAGGCTATTGTATCCTTCCTCTCCATGTCTGGATTCATGCCTCTGTGGTATCACCATCTGGACACATAATTGTCCTGATCACATGGATAATGGAGGAAAAGCTAGCCTGACTTGACATGCGATCCCAGCATACATAGCAACTCTAAGGGGACTGATTCGAGTTTCCTGTTTTCCCAGCATTCCAGAGGTAAGCAGCCTAGGGCTGTAGAGTGCCTTGCCGTCCTTCCAGCTTTGGACCAGGCTCCTGCCTCCATCTAACTAGGGACAGGAAGGAAAACCTAGTGGAACCCCCGTGTCTATAAGCTAGGACTCAGAAGTAGTATCTCCAGGGTTCAGGTCCCATCCCGGTGGCAGGAACCGAGCTGCTCCATTTGCTCAAGCTTACAACGAGGCTGGGAGCTGTAGTGTCTACCTACCTGGAGGAAGCCATGGAGAAAGCAGAGCCCTGAGCTCCACTGGGGATAAGGCAAAAGGATCTCTGAGAAGCAGCCCGACAGTTCCTCAAAGGGTTAAAGGTCATAGCCTTTGACCCAGCAGTTCTTCGCCTACCCATGAAAAGTAGAAGCATCATCCCCTGAAAACATTATAGTAGCATTATTCGTGACAATCTGGAAAGTAAAGACCCTCCCAATGCCCATTGCCTGACTGATGGACAAATTCATTAATACTTTCAGAGAATGGAAAGTTTTATATGGCAAGATAAAAAAAAAAAAGGTTAAGGGGGCTGGAGAGATGGCTCAGTGGTTAAGAGCACCATCTGCTCTTCCAGAGGTCCTGAGTTCAATTCCTAACAACCACATGGTGGCTCACAACCATCTGTAATGAGATCTGACACCCTCTTCTGGTGTGTCTGAAGACAGCGGCAGTGTACTTACATATAATAAATAAACAAATCTTTTTAAAAAAAAAAGATTTAAAATTACTGAAACATGCCACAGCATGCATGACCCTTGAAAACGTTGAGATAAATCAAATAAGTCACCCTTTAAAAAAAAAAAGTCATTTGGGCCAGGCAGTGGTGGCGCATGCCTTTAATCCCAGCACTTGGGAAGGCAGAGACAGGCAGATTTCTGAGTTCGAGGCCAGCCTGGTCTACAGAGTGAGTACCAGGACAGCCAGGGCTATACAGAGAAACCCTGTCTCAAAAAAACAAAAACAAAAAAATAATAATAATAATTCCCCTGTAGGGGCTTCTTAATGTGAAATGCTAAGATGCTAGGCATGTCCCTAGAAATAGTAAGGCATTGCTTTGAGATTGGGCTATGGGGAACATGGAGAGTGGTCCCTAAAGTTTACAGGGCTGATGAAAATATTCTAAAGTTGATCTGATGACTGCACTGAATTATTGAACACCATTGAGTGGGGTGTATACCTTAAAAAGAGTGAACTCCATATGACTTACACATCCCAATAAGCTTGTTACTTCTGGGCAGACAAGATAAGCTAAGTGGGTGAAGGGGCTTGCTGCCAAGCCTGCCAGAATGAGTTCAGCCCTCAGACCCCAAATGGTAGAAGGAGAGAACTGACTCTCAAAAGTTGTCCTCTGACATACATATGCATGCTATGTCATGTACTCCACCCCCTACACACACACACCACACAATAAACAGATTTAATTTGTTTTCATGTCAAATTTGATGAAGGAGGATTCAGCACCCTGGTAGATGCTGGCTTCTGTTGGTTCTCCATCCCATGGCTCTCAAAAGCAACATCATGAAGTAGGGGAACCTTTGGAGCAGGTTTGAGGTTGGGGTGTCATGGTCTCACAGACAGGGTTCGCTGAAACACTCACACACCCATGCCCTGCCCCCCACGTATATGCACGTACATACACATGCCCTGGGTCCCTGGAGATGCTCATGACTCTCTATTAGAAAAGCTGGCTTTTTTTCTTCTGAGCAAATGAGAATAAAGTGGTAAGTGGCCTGATACCAGGGACGGCCTGCATGTGGCTGCTGCTGAGCGACTAGACCTGTATTAGAGAGTGGATTTTGAATCATCCTTTCTGTCTGCAGGCATGGACACCCTGAACAGTGCTATAGAAAATCTTATGACGTCATCCAGCAAGGAGGACTGGCCTTCAGTGAACATGAACGTGGCAGATGCCACTGTGACAGTTATCAGTGAAAAGGTGGGGAGCTAGAGAAGGGACAGGCTTGCCTGGGCTACAGAGTAGTTTTGGATACAATGCCCATTCATAAGACTCAGAAACTGAGTCAAAGCTAGACCTCTTAGGGTTTGTACTGCCATGTGATTCAAGTGGCCTATGTTTATGGAAGATTCAAGGCTTTGTCTGTATCTAATTGTGCCTTCCTGATGCCCCAATCCTGCCTTCCTCATTTGCCCCAGAGGCTGATATTGTTCGAGATAATAATGTAGCACCAGCCATGGCTTACTGTGGATTTGGGTTTTGTTATTCGGGGTCCCGTGTGGATTGGGCCATATGCTGTCTGGGGCTGGGTGCAAATGTTGGTTCTGGTAGGGTAGCCCAATGACTTCTAAGTTATGGAGAAGAGGTCATTGGTCATGCTGACAGGCCAACATTAGCCTCAACCCGGATTATCCTAGCATGGTGACAAATTCATTTGCCTAAGATCAAGTTGGAGGCACGGAACCAAGCTTTAAAGCCAGGCAGTCTGACTCGGGCCTACTTTACAAATGCATGAAGCACTGTGGGAAGGCCCCGGGTCATAAGCGTATCCTCCTGGCTTCTGCCACCAATGAGACATCGACAGAACCACTTCACCCCATAGCAGTAGGCAGAATTCTTCCGAGCCTGCCTGCCTCTCCGCTCATGCTGGATGGTATCCCTCCTACAGCATGTTGCTGTGTCCTCTCCCACTACAGTGTCCTGGCTACTGCTGCTCTCTCTCACATCCCTTTGTCCTCGGTCCATCTCCCAAATTCCGAGTCCTGCATTTCTTTCCCAAACCTCCTGACCTCTCCCACCAGAGCAGTCCGCCTATGAAATGTGTCTCATCCCTGAATATTTAACAAGTGAGGATGTTATGATTTGAAAGCCGGTATTCTGGCTCTGCTTACTAACTCACAAATTGCCGGTGGCTGTTGCAGTGGGTGTCAGCTATCAAATGAATTCCACACGCATCTTTATCCCGCCTTGTGTGTGGGGAAGTAGAAGGTGGGGTGATTAGACAGATGTGTTGATTAGGCAGCATTTTGTCTTCCACAATGTTAGACGTGATTTGGTGCACTGTTTTGCTTGAGTAAAAAAAGCCTATGGAGAGAGACTTGAGAGTCCTTTTCTCCTGGGTCCTCAAGGTTTGCCTAGACAAAGAGGTCTTGAGCCACTGGGTGACCTGCATTGTGCAGTTTGTAGAAGTCTACATGACAGCGGGTGTTCCATTCCTCCCATAGTGAAGAAGATGTGGGGATGTGGGATATGCTGGATGAACTCCCATCCCATTCCCCAACAGCAGTGTCACTCACAGTGAGATCAGATAGCAGGAGACACCCATGGCAGTGGTGGCTTCTCTGGCCACTTAAGCCAAGATTCACCTTTCTGCTAAGATGCAGGTCCTACCGGGCTGGGCTCTCGATGAGTGTTCGAGGTGGAAAGTTTTTGCCAACAGCTGTCTGGCCTCCTAGATCTAGTGCACAAGTGCTGAACGATGTCTCTCACAGAATGAAGAGGAAGTCTTGGTGGAGTGTCGAGTGCGGTTTCTGTCCTTCATGGGCGTCGGGAAGGACGTCCATACATTTGCCTTCATCATGGACACTGGGAACCAGCGCTTTGAGTGCCATGTGTTCTGGTGTGAGCCTAATGCAGCCAATGTGTCGGAAGCTGTCCAGGCTGCCTGCATGGTGAGTGAGCCCATCCTGTATGTAGAAACCCACCCTACCTGTCCCGCGCTTCACTGACCAGCAGCAATGACAACACCGAGGCTCCTTCTCACGCGGTTTACTCAGGAATTCCTTTTTGTTGCAGCTCTTTCAGGTTTCTTGGTGTTACAGCTCTCTCAGGTTTCTTGGTGTTACAGCTCTCTCAGGTTTCTTGCTTCTGTGGAATGGCCCCGGCTGCCCAGCGAACGCTGCTTTTATACCCGAGCCCGAGCTCTCAAGTCCTCCTGGATTGGTCCCCCGCTATCACCTCATTAGCATGCACCTGCTAGGGTTTTGGTGCATGCGCAGTGGAACCATTTACCGCTACAATGTATCGAGAACTGGCGCCATCTTGGATTTTATCGTCCAAGCGGCTGCCTACACCTACCCTGCCTGTTCTCCATGCTGTGAGTTAGAGCAGAAACCCTCATTTAAGAGGATTAAAGTGTAATTCCTAAAGCCCTTTATAATAGCACTTTATGCACTGTATGGACTTTATAGCACTCTCACTTTTGTGGGCAGAATTCCTAATGACCAGCATCTCAGGAGGCAGGCCCTATAAAGAACCAGTAAGATTTAAGGGTCACCTGTACTGGACTTCGAATTAATTTTAGTATGTGACCAAGAAATGCCAGTCATGGGTGAGTTATCAGAGCCTATCTCCAACTCAGAATTTAAAAAATAATAACTAAAAGTTGTTATTATTTCCCGTGGTTGTTTTCAGCACATCAATATTATGATCTATTCTATTTATTATTTCCCTCTTAATTTTTATAACAACCCTATCCAGTAGTTGGTTTTGTTTTATTTGTGAGGTAAGAGACTAGGCATAACATCGGTAAGTGGCAAATCGAGTCAGCCCCATGCTGCTGGGCTAGGGTACTTCACAGTGAATCTGATTAAGACTAAAACATCTCTTCATTGAGCCGATGTACTCTGGGTACCTTTCATGGCATGCCCTGAAAAAAAGGTCAGAGCAAAGGCAGGCACCGGAGCCTGAGCCCAGGAAACCATCTCGTGACAATGGAAGACTGCCGAAGTTAGACTCTCTTCAGGAAAGACTGTGAAATAGGAATTGGCAATGTCTTGCTTTTGGAGCTTTCGGGGTTTGGGTTTGGTGTTTTGAGATAAAGTCTCACGGTAGCCAGGCTGGCCTGGAACTCGCTGTGTAGCCTAGACTGGCTTCAAACTCAGCAATCCAATGCTTCAGCCTTCCAGGCAATGGGACTATAAGCATGTGCTACCATATTTGGGTTTTAAAATAGTAGTCCATTAAAAGGGATGAGCATCCATCTTTCTGATGATCTTTCTTACTGAGGGTGGGTTTAAATAATAGCTTGAGGCGTAGTGATCAGCCAGTGTAGACTAAAGAGACAAGAATGATCATCAGCAGGAGGCAGTGATCTGATGGAGCACTTCCTGACGTGGAGGTGGTGGAGTTCCCTCTGCTGTGCCCATGGGCTGCACAGACCCTAGAAAGACCAAGTGTTACCCCTGAATCAGGGAGCTCAGATACGTAGGAGAGACTCGAAATCCAAAAATCCCACAGGAATGTGGAAGGAGGAGACCTCGATAGACCGAGAAGAGATTAGACAGAGAGAGAAGTGCTCTGAAAATGGGCGCTAAGAACGTCAGTCAAGCTGGGCAGTGGTGGCACCTGCCTTTAATCCCAGCACTTGGGAGGCAGAGGCAGGTGGATTTCTGGGTTCGAGGCCACCCTGGTCTATAGAGTGAGTGCCAGGACAGCCAGGGCTATACAGAGAAACGCTGTATCGAAAAACAAAACAAAACAAAACAACGTCGGTCAAGGGTTGTCTAAGAAACAACACTGGCTAGTCTGTGAGCTTGGTTATTTTAGGATGGGGACAATCGCACACTTTCTTGCGCTAAGGGAATCCACATCATAATATCATAAACCCCATAGTGACATTTACGTGAATGACAGACCATATCAAAGACACTGTGATCCCATGAGAGCATAGTGGCATTGAAAATTACCTGTCGCCTACAGTGTATTTGGGGGGGGGGGTGTTTTTTTTTAAGGTTTATTGCAATTTTCCTGTCCTTTCCATAAAGGTTTGCACCACCCTGGCAGACCCCTTACCTCAGAGCCTTTCCTCCTCTCGCCTCCGCTGCCACTGCTGCTGGCCTTTGAGGTGCCCCCTGCTTCGCTCTCATCTCCCACTCCCCTCGCTCTTTTCTTGGTGTCTTCCAAGGCTGTGTCTGGGCTCATTTCTCCTTGCATAGTCCAAGGAATCATACATGGTTCCAAAGCCAGTCTCTGCGCTGCCCCCAGAGTGAGTTCCGAATCCAGATACTGAAGCGACATCTGGTGTGCTTTTGTACGTTTTGTACATTTGGCTGCTTTTCCTAAATTCCTGTTTTAGTTACCATTGCCTTCCCAGCGGGGAGGATATGGACGGCCATTTGTTTCCTCTGAAGTAGGCAGCTGGTCAGGTATCTAGAGGCATTCATCACAGCGCCAGTTCTCAAGCAGCCAAGGAAGAAAGGGGGCATTCGCGTTTTAATTTAAGTGTTAGTACAGAAGGTCAAAATGGTTATTTCTAAAATGTTTACGTGAGGGTGGGATGGGTGGAGGAGGGCAGAGATAAATGGAATAGGGGAAGAGCAAATCGGTTTATGGGTGCCTGTTGAGACAGTGAGATGGCTCAGCAGGTAAAGGCACTCGCCACCAAGCCTGTTGATGACCTAATTTTGAGCTCTGAGACCATATTAGAAAAGACCCAAGTCCTACAAGTTGTCCTCTGACTTCCATGTGTTCTGTGGCACAAGCGACACACAAACATACATACATACATACACACACACACAGATTGCATTCACATACAGATATATACACACACTCACACCATACTCACACACACATGTGCACACAATCACACACATACACAGACAGACTTATATACACATACACACTCACACATACACACACTTTTTTTTTTCATCTCTAAGACACAATTGACCTGAGGGGGAAGAAAGAGAAAGAAGAGAGACCTGGAATTCACACCCCATCTGTTTCCCACTCACTGGTTCATGCCTACAGGAGTATTTATTGTCTGTGAGTGCTGTGGATCTGGGATTCTAAGCCTGGGTGTCCAGGAGCAGGCCTGAGGGGAGAGGAGCAGGGAGCATGGGCGCTGAGGTGAGCCTGGGAACCAGGTGTAGACAGTTAGGTGGGAGGAAGGGCTACAGGAGATAAACAAGTGCTGTTTCAATCGAGTAAAAACCTAGATATTTTACAAAATTGAAATGGAGCATAACAGATGGTTTGGGCCTAAAATGAATGGCTTTCACTCTTAATTATACATTTTAAATGCTAATGACAGTTAGCTAATTAGTTTTACCAGCGGCTACAGTTTTGTTTTTCCAAACTCCCGGACTAATTTTTTTGCTTGGAAACATTTTTTTTTTTTTAATAAAAAATGT
>NW_022196905.1:59476470-59478150 GCF_008632895.1 Mastomys coucha | reverse complement strand
CTCTCTCTCTCTCTCTCTCTCTCTCTCTCTCTCTCTCTCTCTCTCTTTCTCTCTGAATCCAGCTCTCCCAGTGCAGCACCCCTTCTTCATGCAGATCCATGCCACTCTCCATCCTGAACGCTCATACACAGATTCCTGGTATCCGAGATACAGCAGTGACACACTCTTTTGAACTTGCTTTTAAGGCATAATTTGCAGCTTGTGTCATATAGGCCAGAGTGAAGACACTTTAGTAAAATTGAAAATCGGCCAGAGGGGTGTTCTTTATGAATTTCATCAGTTGTGTGTAATTTTTGATTCACCCCATACATACACACAAAGCCACTGTTTGAGATTTTCAAGGCCAAGGTTCAGTGTTGCCACTTCTGTGTGGTGCTAAATTGATGCTCTAGAAGTGTGTGGTTGGTGACACAGACTTAGCAAGACCCCTTGTACGGGGCAGACATGTGGGAAGCCACCCTTCCTTATTGAGTTGAAGAAACCAGTTATCTGAGGATACGAGAGGCTATGGAAAGCTCACGCCCATCTGTCGCGGACTGTTTGAGGCGAGCAGCAGCTATAACTACGCTAAAGAGCCTGTTGACTTTTGAAAATGAGCTATCAGTCGGTTCATAGATCAGAAAGAAATGGTAAAGCTCATCCGTCTCATCTAACCTAGAAGGACTACTTAACTTTCGGCTAGTACAAAAGCAAGTGGGCTACTTGATTTCTAGTATATTTTTATGTATTTTAATGTATATTGAATATTTATGTGTATGTGTGTGTGTGTGTGCACACGCACGCGAAAGAGAATACAGATGCACGCTCACCACATGCGAAGGTCAATGAGCAGCACTATGAAGTCCTTTCTCTCTGCTGCGGGTTCCTGGGGTCATACTCCAATTGATAGGTGTCAACACCAAGTGCCCTTATCTGCTGAGCCAACTTACTAGGCCTATATTATTGTATTTCAGAAGGCTAGATGTGCCCAGCTTGCCAATGCTAATGAAGATTTTTTTTAAATGTATTAGGGCTCATACTTGACCATAAAATACAGACTGAAATCTCAGGACAACATTTTCTTCTAAAATAGGAAAACAGGGACAAATATGTGTTGCCAGGCCTATCTTAGGCTTTCTATGGGTTTGCTCTATAATTCTCAACCACTTTGAAATCAAAGAGAGGGAGGGTTGGAGAAACCTAAGGACCAGGTACATAGGGCTCACAAGCGATGGAGCCTGAAATGTATGCTGCGCCCTCTCTCGTGCCGTGGCACAAGCACACACCTGCACCCACGTGTCTGGTGAAAACGTCAGTTAACACTCCCCATGTACTAATCCTTTTCATTTGGTTAGCTGCTGATAGTGAGCCATGGTGGGAAGAAGGAAGGAAATGAAATCTGGACTGTAGATGTGCTCCACGCTAGAGCACTTGCCTTGGACAGACAAGGACCGGGACCAGTTTTCCCACAGACGATAGTAATGATAGCAGTATTGGTGTGTGTGGAGGGGTTAATGTGGGTAGCAGCAGTGGAGATGAAAGTAATAGCAGTAGTAATGGTGGTGCTGGTGGTGCTGGTGATGATGGTGGTGGAGGTGATGGTGGTGGTGGAAGTGATAATGGTGGAGGTGGTGGTGGTGGTAATGGTGGAGGTGATAATGGAGGTGGTGGTGGTGGTGGTGGAGGTGGAGGTGGTGATGG
>NW_022196905.1:59474145-59476108 GCF_008632895.1 Mastomys coucha | reverse complement strand
AGCCGACACCTGGCCTTCCCACTCAGTTGCTGATGCTTTGTCTCCAGAGAATTTATCTTTAACCAGACAGTGTTAGACAAGCATGTGACCTCGTCTTGCCGCCACCATGTGATATGAAGAGAAGCATGATTTTTTTTTTTCCTGTAAGTTACATCATGAGCAGCGGAAGGTCGTCTTCTTGTTGTAAATATTGTGAACAGGACTTCCGAGCACACACGGAAGAATGCGGCCACACCCTCCCTAGACAACTAACACTGCGTCCTTGGACGGTGCCAAGTTCGTTTTGCTGTCCTCTTGACTGGTTCTGTCACAAGCCACCTTGGGGTCCCTTGGCACTTTGCTGATTTTAGATCCTGAGTAACAGATACCATTGAATTGCTGTAGAAATGGGGGGACACGTATGGGTTTTAGTTTTTCATAAAAATGAGCCTGTTGGTTGACAAAACTTGGCTGTTGACCTCAGTACAGATGCCAGCCACAGAGCTCTCTGACACACAGACACCTGTTCACATCTACAACTGTTCGGGGTGCTGGGCAAAGGAGAACTTTAAAACTGATAGAAAACTAAATTTGAGGAATTAAAAGCAAGCAAAAAAAGGCCTTTCTTTTCAGATGGTTTTCAGACCGGTTATTTTAAAAAAGAGATTTACAGAGTCATAATGCATTTGGGATGGAACGTATTTCAAACTTCTGCCTTACATTGTGCAATGCAGCTAGAGAATTAAAGTATACTATGGCCATTCTCTACCCACACCTGGAAAATGAAATATTCCTACAGTTTCCATCCTTAGTTTGATACCAAGCTAATATGCAATTTAGAGTCGAGGAAATGTCCTTTATAGCTGTCACATGCCATTATTTTCTATCTCCATCATGATTCTTGTTTAGCTCTTGTCCTGGAGGCAAATGCACTCCTGGGACTCCGTCACTGCCCCCGCCTTTCTCCGCTCTTTGTGCAGGAAGCTGTCTGTCCATCACCTGTTGTCCATGGCAATGAACCTTAAGTTGTAATTTTCCTAAATCTGTGTGTTTAATGTTAGAAATTTGTTAAGACTTGACTAGATGTATTTTTAAACTTCTATTTTTCCATTTTATTTTCAAGATTTAATTTGTTTCCTATCAGAGCAAAAATAATGGATTTCCTTACAGTGACTCCCATATTATCATGTTCCTGCCTCTTTTTTATGTAGCTAAGGAACCTAAACCATAAACATATACAAATGTAGACTCTTTTGACATTATTTTAAAAGGCCCATCTTATTAGTGTTGTTTACTTTTATGCCAAAACTAATATCCAGTTATAAAATAGTGCTTTTTCCCCCCTTGCTCTGTACTGTCAGAACGGTCTGCACGGTTTTATCACATTTGAGCCTTCCATGGTAGGAAAGGCACTAAACTCACTGAGGAAATCAGGACACAGAGCACCAACAGCTAACAAAGTGGCTTAGGATGCCGTCAGAGTTCGTGAGAGCCAGGATCACGCCCCACATCATGAAGCTTTTACCACATGTACCTCCTCCATGAAATCAGGAGGCCCCTTCACAAATGACTGTGGGGCCACACAGTCAACAGAAATACTGTCAGGCAACCTCAGAATTCCCCGAGCGAGTTAAGGAAAATGTCCACTTTATCTACTCAGTGGCACTTCCTGTAAGACCATTGTCCTTTTTCGGTCTAGGACTGTGTTCCTCAAATGTGTCATAGAGGAAGAATGTCTGTCCTCGGCAGCCTGGTCCCATCTCAGACTTTTCCAGAGATTATGTTACCTGTGGTAGGAACATTCCCAGCTGTGACGTTTACCACCACAGAACATGATGGAGCAACTGAGTGGGATCCAGAGAAGCTGAAATTATTCGCTGCCATCCTGACATTACAGGAAAAGTGATGCCTCTTGAGAGAGGGTGTTACCCTTGGTGCCGGCTTGCACACTAGCTGAAGTAAGAGGTGCCATCTGAGACATTTC
>NW_022196905.1:59458461-59473060 GCF_008632895.1 Mastomys coucha | reverse complement strand
TTGTCTGTCTGTCTTACTGCATGAAGGGACATTAGACCCATTTCCATTAAAGCAAATTCTTGGTGATACAACTGTTGGCACTGCTACTTTTTTTTTTTTAAATCCACATTAGGTGTTTAAGAAGGATACATAACAAACTACTCAAAACTGGGCCTCCTAACTTGTAGCCCCCAAAACTCCCCTTAGTGTATGGCACATTCGCTTTATGAGCATTTCAACACAAAGACTTCAAAAACCACGTCTCCCTGACATTAGCACAGTTTAATGAAACCAAAAGCTCTCTAGTTGGCCCAGTTTAACATCTGATGTGTTTACAGCCAGTAAAAAAGTAATTGGACCTGTTTTGGCATGCTGGTAGCGTGGCCCAGTGGTACAGCTCTTGTACAACATGCAGGGATCCAAGTTTAGTCCCTAAAAAGGATGGGAGGAAAGGTTGGCACTTTGAGGTGGTGACATCACCAGGCAGCCACATCAGCCACTTCCCCCTGGAAGGACATCTTGTTGCTTTGTGTTACCATTTACATATAAAATGTCCTGGGAATAAATGTGGCTGCATAAAAACTTTTGACTCCTTGATCTGACAGCCAGGCCACATATATAAAGAAACAAGTACAAATTTAGTGTCTCTCCAATAATTTTATTTTCTGTATTATTCTTACTTCAAATTAAACTTTTTTTTAATCACTTTAGTAATGGGAGGTTCTGCTTTCCTTAGTGTTTGTGTCTTCCCACTTGTTAAGAATTAGGAAGTAGTTACTTGAACGTTTTTAGTCAGTAAAGTGAAGTGGCATTCTGAACACAGAAACCCATCTTGTCAGCAGCTGGAGTTTTTTGGTAAGCAATCTTTTACACACACACACACGCACACGTAGTCTGTCTTTCATTTCTCTAAGATTAAGGAACAGAGATGGGGAATCCTTTAACTCCAAAATGAAAGTCAATAGCTAGGCCAGTTGGGTCTGTTTTAACACCCTGACATACAGGAAACAAATAAAAGTGTGTGCCCAAGTTTTGTTCATTTGCTGTGTTGTTGTGTTGTCTGGTCTTTGAGATAGATCTCATTCTGTAACCCAGACTGGCCTTGAACTCATGGCAATCCGCCTCCTGGGATGTATGCTGCACACCCTACCTTTTCTTACGCTGTTAAAGACAGCTCTCAATGAATAGCATTTCACCTTGCTTTCAGGGGGTTTACACTGGTAAATCATTTCAGGTAAAAATATGAACTTGTTTGGGGCAAGGCTCTGGGTTCAACCCCCAGTGTCACAAAGTAAATAAATAAAAATATGAATCATTACGGCAGTATTTGAATACTATAGTAGTTTGATTATTTTTTATTTTGCCAACACTTTATGAAGCTCAAGCAGGTAAAATGCCAGTTAAAAGGCAGTGTGCTCAGCGGTCTTCACTATAGTTCTTTTGTGTTGCCTTTATCCTGTTTTTCTTCTTACTTTATCAGGAAATTATTGATCCTGTCCTCCCTAGAAGAGTCCTAAAGAAGAGCAGAATCTCCATGAATGTGCAAAGAGAAAACTAATTTAGTGCCAAGATACATATTAGGAGAGACCCACATGGTGGCAGGAACCACATGCCGCTAGAGGTTAGAAAATGCCCTGAACCGCTATGGAGCAAAGAGAGTTAACCCAGAAAATATAGGTGAGAGTGAAGGTTTTCAGCCTGAGCCCCCCATTCCTGGCATGAAGTGGCAGTTCCTCTCTGAACAATGGCAGATAAAGCTGCACCCCAAAACACATCATTTAAAGAGATGCGTAGTTGATAAAATATCTAAGCAGTGCAGGCTTGTGATTTATAGAGCTGGGGATGGAAAGTGGCCCCTGGTACATTCTCAGCAGGGGCCCAGACAGGATCTACTGTGCAGCTCAGCCTAGGCTAGACCTGGGAACCCATTTGTCCAGTCCCTACATTCAGTACTTTTAAAGAATCAACTACCAAAAACTCTCCACAATAGAAATGGAAACCTCTTAAAATATAAAACTCATTTTCTTTACTCACATTTTAATGAAAACTATAAATCTTTAGCTAAAATAAAACTGTACTATGAAAAGCAAACCCACCTCCGTTCTTCCCACCTCAAGTGAGACAAAAAAAAAAGACCACAGGAGCTGAGACAAACCCCAGTCTACTGGAGCCCTGCTACCTGAACCGAGCGTTTTGACCTCCCAGTCCTGTGCAGTTGCATTCTGAAGATAAAGCTTTACATTGAAACTCTGAATGTGTCTAAACTTTAAAAATAAAAATAAGAACTGTAATCATAACTTTATTTAATGTCAAACAATTTCTGTTGCCATGATGAAAAAGAAAAATCAGACCCAGAAATGATAATCATATCAGTATTGCTAGGCAATGGTTACTATAGCTAAGAGTAGTTGATGTTTAATGTAATTAACATAGTGCTACAGTATATTCTAACTGTGCATCAGAAATGAGTTACCAAGGTTCAATCCCTGTGTGCTCTTGAAATGACTTGTACGTTTGGCTTTGATACCTGATCTTTGCATAGAATCAGAAACCTCTGAGTTTCTTCAATGATATGTTGCTTCTGTCCGACAGTTGACCTATTTCTCAGAATAAGAATCCTTAGGTGGAAACTTGCTTGCTGTCCCTTTTCCAACAATGTTTGGCATAAACAGAAGGGAAGGATTACCGTGCTCAGTCTACTTGGGATCCTGGAAATTCTCCAGAAACATTTTCTGAAGGAACATCTGGACTGTGCACATTCTGGCCCTTGGGATTTCCTGTGCTTCCTACTCTACTCAAAGTTCAGCCTAGTAGAGAACATGTCCTGTCTCGGGAGCAGTAAGGTGCTTAAGGCAAAAGCTGGCCTCCATTGGGATTTGAGAGGTTCCAGCTACAGTAACTGCCTAGCTAAAGAGTGGTCTCGGGTTCCTGGCTAGAGCTGGAGCAGGCTGGAAAGAAAAGCATCCTTCGTATCTCAGGACTTTCTACCAAGGCCCTCAGTCAAGTCTGCCAGTCGGCCTACTGGAAGGGACCCTTGGTTCCCTTCAGGTAAGACACTCATGCTCTGCCCACACGTCAAACCTCCCAAGAGTGGGACAAGGCCTAATCTCTGATGCAGTCTGTGACTGGACTTCCTAAAACAGGTTCTTAGCGCTGAGCTGATGAGACCTTAACTTAGCCCTCCAGTGTTACTCCTCATCTGTCTTCATTCTCTCTCTGGAGGTTATCTTGCTTTAGAGGATGCTAAGTGACCAAAAGCACCAGCATCTTGTGTAACAGTGTCTAAACGTGGACAAAGCCCAGCCACCCAGCCACGAGGGCCACACAGTCAGAGCCATGGTCTAGGGTGCCTGACGAGGGAGGAAGGTATGCTCTCCTTAACCTTCTCCTTTCTTCTGGGTATTATAGGATGGCTGAGCGCACCAACCTTTGATCCAATGAAGCGGTAATAAAAATGGGTGGCTGGCATCTGAAACCTGGGCCCCTGGGAACTCAGTGGAAACATCACTGGAGGCAGAACGATTTCGATCGGTTTCAGAGGAATCACTTTGCCTTCTGGCCGAGCTCTCACAAAGTTTGTCTGCCTTTCTATCGGCCTGGGAACACTCCTCACCAGTGGAGTGGATAAAGGCTTGCTGGGCTTTCTGATCTGGGAAGAAGTGCCCACTTGAGGCTCAACCTTTGCTGTGAGAGATGTTCTTGCTGCAGTACTTATTTTGCTTTCTCGATGCAGGAACTCGGAGATTTTCATTTGGAGGTTGCCGGTGTCATTACCAACCACTGCCAAATGGTCACGAACTGGGTCCCCATGCTGAGGAGCTCTGGGCGGTGGTGCTTTCGGTTTTTTCCTCTTCTTGTCCCGTTTGAGTGTCTTCCCAACCTCAACCCCTTCCAGTAGACCTTTGGCTGCCGCCCTGGCCAAAACATCTTTCACTGACACTGTCTCAGACGGGTCTCGCTGCAATGGAAGCAAGCAGTTGTTAGTGTGGGAGGGGTTACCATCGCTGTGCAAATTTTAAATATTTATCAGTCATTTAGTGAAAAACAAAACATATTAAAGTAAATGGTTTTTAGGCCTTAGTTCCTAATATAACTCAGAAGCCCCAGCATATAGCTTTTTCTTAGTTCCCCATTTACAAACCTCATAAGAATCCTGTTGCTGCCGGGCAGTGGTAGCGCACGCCTTTAATCCCAGCACTTGGGAGGCAGAGGCAGGTGTATTTCTGAGTTCGAGGCCAGCCTGGTCTACAGAGGGAGTTCCAGGACAGCCAGGGCTACACAGAGAAACCCTGTCTCAATCACCCCCCCCCCAAAAAAAATCCTGTTGCTTATTTCTTCTGTTAGGGAAGAACACTAGACAGTAGGGAGCGGAGGGCGAGTCAAGGAGAGACACTGAGGGGAATCATCAAGAGCAGAGACTATTTGCCACACAGCAATAATCCCATTCTTGCCCTTTTGCTACTAGTGAAATACAATCAAGCCACTGTCAAATGGTCTCGAGGTGGGTCCTCAGGATGGGAGTTTGTTGTTTTCAATTCCAAAGTATGTATGGGTTAGGAGCTTTCTTCTTTCTTACCTCTCTTGTTAAGATAGAAAGAAAACAGCCATTGGTCATATCAGATGGTTCCAATCTGAAAAATCTGTCCACAGACAGTTCTATCTCTTTTAAGGAGCACAGTGGGAGAACAGGAGGGCTGAGTCTGCAGTGGGGAAGAGAGACGGCCAACAGTTAAGATAGCTCTTCATACAAGAGAGGACGGGAGTACTCCTCGAATCTCTTTCCTATTTTGCCAATCACTTAAGGGAAAAAAAAAACTCAAATAAGAAAACATGCTGACACTGGCTTCCCCACAATTTGATGTTGAAAGCTCAATATTTCATATTAGCTCATAATTTATTATATGTCCAAAGTCTCTAAATAGCTGTGCCAAGAATAACAACCTTCTAACAAACTGAAAACCTCTCTAAGGATTAATGTGTTATCAAAATAGGTGAGTAGAGCAATCAGAAATGTATAGCACCAGGACTGGCGATGTAGCTCAGGTGGTACGGTGCTTCATACAGCAAGCCGTGGGTTGGCTCCTCAGCACTGCAGAAATTGGGGCCAGTGACACGGACTTGTAATCCCATCACTTGAGATGTAAAGACAGGAGGAACAAAAGTTCAAGGTCATGGCTACATACATAGCAAGGGCAAGGGCCACTCCTGTGCTACATATGATCCTATCTCAAAACAAACAAGCAACAAAACAAACCAACCCGCAGGGCTGGTGAGAGGGCTAGCAGGTAAAGCATATATCTGATAACCTACACTCAACCTCAGACACACACCGAGGGAGAACCACCGACTCTCGGGGTAGCCTCTGACCACCATTACATCTGCTCTATGGCATGTGTGCACACATGGGCGCAAGCATGTGCATGCGGACACACAGAAAGTTCAACACTACACTATACATACACACATGTACACATATACACACACACATACACACACACACACACACACACAAAGTTCAAGGTCATTCTCAACTACATAGTTTGAGGCTCACCTAAGATACATGAGAGCCTGACTTTCTAACAAATAGAAAAACTTTTTAATTACTAGTCTTTATAGTTTTCTTTTTGAAATTTGGTTTCTCATTTAATAGCAAGTTTATTTATAAAAGATCACTGGCAACCTGAAAATCACCCTGTGTTCAGCAAGTTATTTCCTGTGTGACTGGGACAACAGTGAATAAGGACATGTCACTTGGGAAAGGGGTAGACTCAATAGACTCAACCGTAGAGTCTATTAGAGCAGGTCATAGTGGAACTTACTCCGTAGGCTGGGTCTCTTACTCACAGCCAGCCGACTCATCCTGAGGAGGGATTTTGTGTACACAAATCCATTTTGTTTGTTTGTTTGTTTGTTTGTTGAGACAGGGTCTCACTATGCAGCCCTGGCTAGCTCAGAACTATGTAGACTGGGCTAGCTTCAAGCTCAGATAGCCTTTGCTTCCAGAGTTCTGGATTAAGGGCACTCCCTACTGCTCCCAGTCAACTGTTTTTAATCTGACAAGATGCCATAAGTAGAAAATTCCACATCTGACTTCAGGTGTCAGATCACATTCAAAACACTAGTACGTTAAAATATTGTCAAAAGTTACTCTCAGCTTTCTGTATAAGATGTATATGGAATGTAAGTGAACTGTGCACAGACTTGCCTTCGATCCCCACCCCACGACCTCATGTACATACAAATATCCCAACATCTAAAACTATACAAACTCTGGAGTGCTTTTGGTCCTGATCATTTGTATATGAGGCACTTAACTAGTCTGTATATGTTCTCTAAGCAAACAGACATTACCTTTACTTTTTTATTCACTTTTGTATAAAGAATACTCAGTGAAATCAATTCTTGTTATCAATGTAGAATTTTCATCTCCAAACATTAATATAAAAGTTCTTAGTTTCAATTCACTGATAAATTGCTGGTACCTAGTAGAGCATCTGACACATACTGAGTATTCAATACATAATTGTTTAAAATGCTATTGTATTTAGCTATATTCATGCATTCTAAAAGTAGTAGTAATTCATAAATAAGATTAGATGAGTCATCTTCCAAAAATTACCCACCAAAAATGGTTTCTGAATTCCAGTTTATAGTCTATTTCTTTAAGTATAAAATATTATTGCACCCAGTGTCTTGATCTCGATGGTGACATTTGGGATTTTTTTTTAAAGTTGACGTTATATGAGAATGCGGATTTATAATTGCTCTTGAAATAGATAAAGGCCTTTGGAGATGTTGAGTAGAGTGTCTTTTGCAAATGAGAAGAGTAAATTCTGGGAAACCACAGAATTGACTGTGGTGTAGTGGACAGCAACCCTCCCTCCCCCTGCCAAAGTTTCAGTCCACTGAAAACCTCAAGGGGAGGCCTTGCTGGAGAACAGACCCACTGAGAGTTAGAGAGCACTACATCTGCGCTGGAGAGATGGCTCAGCCGTTAAAGGCTAGGCTCACAACCACAAATATGAGAGAATACTACATCTAATACTGAGTTCCTGTAAGGAGAGAAAGACACCCAGGCACAGGGAAGCTAAATGTGGAGGATTGCCAGCAACTACCCAAAGTACGGAGCTTTTTCCACCACAGGCCCCACAAGTAACTGACACTGCCCACGCCTTCTCTAGGACTTTGGATTTCCAGAACCATGCGTGAGGAAAAATCTGTAAAGAAAAAAGTTCAAGTTTTTAATAAAAAGGCAAAACAAAATATTTTTGAAATGAAATGCTAAGGGAGGTGGGAGTGTGAGTACCGTGTGAAACACTAGGTCCAGTCTCCAGTACAGGAAGGAGGGAGGGATGAAGGGAGCAAAGAGGGAGCAAGAATAGAATTAGAAAAAATAAGCAATAACATGAAATATTTTTAATTTATATGAAACTACTTATGTGCTTAATATATAACAAAATATTAAAAGATCAATTATCCAGTTGAAGAAACAGCTGAGTACATGAACATGCAATGTACAGATTAATTACCATGGTCATTTAAAGTTATTGGGTATTTTCTCTGAGCCAAGTACTGTCCATGTATTAAGTATGTTCAGTCCCAACAAAGACCCACTGAGGCACTGACAGGAACTCTGTATTACACCCACATTTGCCTCCTCTCCACTCACAGTGCCCTTTGTCACTTACTGGTCACCTATCTTGTTTAGTACAAGATTTACCTCTCTAGGGAGCTAAATGAAGGACCACCTCAGGAATGTGGCTGGCTTCTCTCACACCACAGCAGAGCTTGGGTGAAGTCCTCAGTGCTGGGATTATAGGCATGGACCACCAATCCCAGCTTTAGGTAAGACTTTTTATAACACCTTTTATTTGATTGGTGTGTCTGTCTAGTCTGTTTGTCTGCACAGGGAATGCACAGGTAATGCATAACACTGGACTTGCTACATGATTGCTGGGATCTGAATTCTGATGCTCATGACTGCCAAGCACTCTTAACCACTGAGCTATCTCTCCAGCCCAAGGTGGGAATTTTAAAGAGGATATCAGAGTCTGCAAAGCTCTGTTCTTGAAGTACAGACCCATTCTTCCTCCTCTCTGATTGGTATTGTAAAATACCCACCAAGATGCCCACTTTCCTAAGTGTGTTCCCCACAACTTCAAAAATGCTGGGTGAGAGGCAAGGAGAGGAGTTGTCACTATTAGTAACATCCCCCTTCCCGATTGGAGATGTTGGGCGTCCCTCGCTCACTGACTGCTCTAGGTATGATGATGCCAGGGGATGAGCCGGGTTCTAGCTGAGATCGCTTCTGTTTTTCTCAATCACTCCCTAAAGACAGAGTTTCTTCTATTCATTGTTATTTCTTCTATTCATATTTAATTTTTAGTTCTGTGTATCTTAGGTTAAAGTTTATAAGGCACAAAATTATATTAACATGTTCATTTGAATCAAAGAATAAAATAAGACTTCTTTGACAAGTCAAATTTGTTTTTGAAATGAAAGCTGGTTTTATAAAACAAGTCATAAGTTTACTGTTCTTCCACAAGTCAAATAACAAAGCTTATGTGAGTCTACTTAATAGAATTTTTGTATTAAGAGAAACATTTAAAACCTATACATAATATTTTGAAAATAATAAATATTCCAGGAAAATATTTTTTTACAATTATCTAAACTTACAATGAGAATTTTAGATATTAACTTACTTGTTTTCTAAAAAGTGTTTGAGGGTTTCTATTCTAGAATCTCATTCTTTACTCCATACAATGTGCTGCTTAGTCAGTAAACAGGAAACATGTGCGGCCTTAGATATAGGTAAACACATCAATGTTCATAAGGGAGATTGAAATTCGTTTTCTTTGTTGAATCTTTGTGTAGTTTAGGTATCAGGGTGACTGTGGCCTTCTAGAATGAGTTTGGCAATGTTCCTTTTGTTTCTATTTTGTAAAAAATAGTTTGAGTAGTATTGATATTAGGTCTTCTTTGAAAGTCTGGTAGAATTCTGTGCTAAAACCATCTCACTCTGGGATTTTTTTTTCTTTCTTTTTTTTTCTTTTCTTTTTTTTTTTTTTTTTTTTTTTTTTTTTTTTTTGGTTGGGAGATTTTTAATGACTGCTATTTCCTTAGGGGTTATGGGACTGTTTAGATGGTTTATATCATCTTGACTTAAAGCTATTAAAAACAAAGACATCATGAAATTTGCAGGCGAATGGACAGAACTAGAAAATATCACCCAAACTGAAGTAACCCAGACACAGAAAGACACTCATAGTATGTATTTACTTGTAAGTGGACTTAGCTATAAAGTATATGGGATCACTATGCTATAAAAAAAAAAGAAAAAGCACTGAGGGCCCAAGGGAGGATGGGTGAATCTCACTCAGAAGGGGAAACAAAATATTCATTGGAGGTGGGTAGAGGAAGGGAATCTGGTGATGGGGATCAAGTGTAGGGAGGAGTGTGGCAGAGGGCTGGGAGTGAGAATGGCAACTGGAGGGGGCATCTCTGGGAATAGTGGAGACCTGGGACGGGGAAGGCTCACCTCTCTGATGGAGTCTATGGGGATGACTCTAGCTGAGGCTCCTAGCAGTGGGGATCTGGATACTGAAGTAGCCACCTCATGTAGCCAGGTGGGACTCCCAGTGGAGGGAGGGTGACATCAACCCACCCACAAAACCTTCAACCCAAGAAGTGCAGGAATAAAGACAGAGCAGAGATTGAGGGTACAGCCAAACAAACTGCCCCAACTTGAGACCCATCCCATGTAAGGCTGCCAACTCTGACACTGTTAATGATACTCTGTTATGCTTGCTGACAGTCGCCTAGCATAACTCTCCTGAAAGGTTTCATCCAGCAGCAGATGGAAACAGATGCAAAGACCCACAGCCAAGCATCAGGTGATGCTCTGGGAGTCTTGTGGAAGAGTGGGAAACAGAATTGAGTGAACTGAAGGGGTCAAGGACACCACAAGAAGACCTACAAAGTCAACTAACCTGGGCTTATGGGGGCTCACAGAGACGAAACCACCAACCAAAGAGCACCCAGAGGCTGGGCCTAGGCCTCCTATACATTTGTAGCAGATGTGCAGCTTGGTGTTCATGTGGGTCCCCTAACAATTGGAGCAGAAGCTGTCTCTGACTTGGTTGCCTGCAATTGGATCCCCTTCCCCCTAACTGGATTGCCTGGTTGGAGCTCAGTGGGAGAGGATGCATTTAAGTCCTATTGCAACTGGCTGTCCCAGGGTGGGTTACCCAAGGGGTGCTTCCCCAACTGTGAAGAGAAGAGGAAGGGGTAGTAGGGGGGAGGGATTTGTAAGGGTGGGACTGGGAGGACAGATGAGGATGGGGGAACACGATCAGGATGTAAAGCAAGTAAATTAATAAAAAAAGGGGGGGAAGGAAAAGAAATGGATAAACACAAGTTTCATCAACAAGAAAAGTGAATCTTCTCACCTTCAGATTGGTAAAGATGTGCAGCTAATAAAACTCAACAGTTCTAAAGCCATGGGAGCCGGGCAGTGGTGGCACACGCCTTTAATCCCAGCACTTGGGAGGCAGAGGCAGGTGGATTTCTGAGTTCAAGGTCAGCCTGGTCTACAGAGTGAGGCAGCCAGGGCTATAAAGAGAAACCCTGTCTTGAAAAACCAAAAAACCAAAAAACCAAACAAAACAAACAAACAAACAAAAAAAAACAAACAAACAAAAAAAAACCAAAAACCAAAACTATAAACAAAACTATAAAGCCATGGGAAACAGATTTGTAAAAGTGACCATGACCATTTGGGAGAAGGGACTAGAGAGATGACTCAGCACATCGTAGAATCATTTGCTGCTCTTGAAGGGAACCTGGACTCAGTTCTCAGGACCTACACACCAGCACACAATCTGACCCTCTTTTGGCCTTTGCAGGCACCAGGCACACATGTGGTGCATATACACATATGCAGGTGAACCCTCATAAACATAAAATAAAAACATTTTTAAGTGGCTATTAGTTGGATAACTTGGCATAAATTTAAACTATGCATACTCTTTTGTCCTGGAGAAATCTAGACTATAAACCAAGCTAAAGAAATGGTTGTATCTAAGAGATTCTCATAAAAATTTTTATTTGTTTTATATGTATGTGCCTGAGATTAAGTATGTGTACCACAATCACTCTAAAGCCCATGAAAGTCAGAAAGTGTTGAGACCCCTGGAACTGGAACTACACTGACTTGTGAGCCACCATGTAGGTGCTGGGAATGGAACTTGGCTCTTAAATATTGAGCCATTCTTCCAGCCCTAAAGCATTCTCTTTAGGTTAATACTTCTAGCACATTAGATTGGTGTGTGTGTGTGTGTGTGTGTGTGTGTGTGTGTGTGTGTGTGTGTGTGTGTGTGTGTCTGTGTGTGTCTGTGTGTGTCTGTGCATGTATGGAGGGGGGTGTCCAAACATGGCATCTACTGGGGCCACAGATTGACACTGGCCTGGCCTCTATTGCACTCCGCCTTCCTTTCCTGAGGTACAGTCTCTGACTAAACCTGGAGTTCATTGGTTGGCTAGTCTGGCTGGCTAGCAAAATCATGATCTCTTCCTTTCTCCATGTTGTCCTCCTGCCCACCATGCCTATACTGGGATTATGGACATGTGCAGCCATGCAAATCTTTTTACAGGGGTGCTGGGGGTTGTTATGCTTGTACCTCACTCACATTACCCACTGGGCAATCCCCCCTGCCTACACATGAGATATTTATAAGTAAAGCACTTACACAGGTCTGTAGTTAATATCATGATAGCTCAAGTCCAAAATGAACTAAGTAGTTTGGGGCCAGTAAAAGGAAATATAAGCAAAAGGTAGACGACCACACTGGAGTATTAAGAAATGATCTTAGGTTAGTGAGATGGCTCAATGGTTAAGGGTGCCTGCCACCAAGCCACATTGTGAAAGAGAACCATCTCCAACAAGTTGAATTCTGACCTCCACATGTACACTGTGACACACATACACACACACACACACACACACACACACACACACACACACACACTGAATAAGTAAATAAATGTAATCTTAAAAATTAATCATTACTATAGAACATATAGTGAGTGTATCTCCCTTGGGAATGCACACTTACTTTTGACTGCCTCCACAAGTAGTTACAAGCTTCTTGAATATATGCTTTCCAACCTGAGCTTAAATGTCAGACCAATCTAGAATCTGAATTACTGTCTTTAAATACAAATTGTATATTTTTATACCATATTATAAATTAACCATGGCTTACATGAACAGAAAGCAAATATCACATCACTTTTGCTGTAATGTATTCTCAAAAATCTTACTCCTGATGAATCAAGAACCACACATGTGCAATCACTGATCTGATGATGTCCCTGGTGAGCTCTTTCTCAGTAGACGGTAATTTAATTTAGCTACCATGATAGTCAGGACTCTCAGGATATGTGGTTGACTGTCAACTATTATGCTGGCTAGTTTTATGTAACTTGGCACAAGCTAGAGTCATTTAAAAGGAGGGAATCTCAATTGAGAAAATGCCCTCATAATATCCAGTTGTAGGACATTTTCTTAATTAGTAATTAATGGGGGTATGAGGGTCTAGGCCACTGTGGATAGTGCTATCCCTAGGCTGATGGTCCTAAACTCTATAAGAAAGCAGGATGAGCAATCCATGAGAACAAGCCAGTAAGCAGCACCCCTCCATGGCCTCTGCATCTGCTGCTGCCTCCTAGTTCCTGACCTGTTTGAGTTCCTGCCCTAAATTCCTTCAATGGTGGACGATGATGTGGAAGTATACATCAAATAAATCACTTCCTCCCCAAGTTACATGTTTCAGCACAGCAATAGAAATCCTAAATAGGACAGAAATTGGTACCAAAATAATGTGGTATTGCTGTGTCAGACCTGACCGTGTTTTGGGGGGAAGGGTTATGGAGAGATTTTGAACCTTTGAGCTGGAAAATCCATTGAGTAGTTAAAGCTTTGATGAATTGTTCTGTGGAAAGCTGGGAGAAAAGAATATTGAGAGAAATGCAAACATTGAAGGCCTGAGAAGCTCCAGAGGAAGTCTGAGAGTTACTTAAGACGATCAAGGCCCTTGCGTATTTACTATTTTTGAATTAAGATTCTGTGGTTCTGGTCATCTGGGCTGAGGAATCAGCTGTGGTTAACAAAGGACTGGAACCACTGAAGTGAAACATTTGCTTTATGGAGACAATGGATGTCGGTCAGTGGGAACTGAGAGAGCAGTGATGACTGAGACCAGCATTAACTGAGGTGAAATCTTCTGGGAAGTGTTTCCTGAGAGTCAGTACATGGACGCTCTGTTTCTGAGGCGCCGAGGCGGCCAAGGTTGTACCAAGCTGAACTTGGTAGTGTAAGAATCACCCAAGTGGTACTGGTTTTGAATGCGTGAAGGGCTCATAGAGAGCAGCTGAGGGGCTGGAGAGATGACCCATGCTCCTTGGAGGAGCCCAGAAGATGTGAATGAGTCCCCAAATGCTGGACATGGAGTTGTTTGCACTGCTGGAGCCTGGCTTTGCTTTGTTAGATTGTGAGTGTGCCCTAGTTCTTCCTTCTTGAAGAGAAAATATTTAACTTAATTTTGATTTTACTGGAGATTTTAGTTGAGAGACTTTGACTTTTATAGAGATTTTGTGGTTTTACAAAGACTTTAAAAGAGTTTTACAAAGATTTTAAAAGAGACTGAATAGTTTAAAGATTCTGAATATTTTAAAGAGACTGACTTTTTCAGTGTTTAAAATTTTAATGACTGTGGAACTTTTAAAATGTAATGTTTATATTATAATGTTGGTATTCATGTATGATTCAGATGAAGAAGAAAGGAAAAGTTATGACTTAACAGTGATATATTCATACATCAAGCTGACAAGGGGTCAATTGTGCTGGCTACTTTTATGTATGCTTGACACAAACTAGAGTCATCTGAAAAGAAAGAATTTCAATTGAGAAGAAACCTCCATAAGATACAGCTATCAGACATTTTCTTAACCAATGACTAAAGGAGAAGGGCTCGGCTTTGTGAGTGTTGCTATCCCTGAGTTCTGTAAGTCCTGGAAGACCTATGAGAAAGCAGGCTAAACAAGCCATGATGAGCAAGTCAGTAAGCAGCACCCCTCTATGGCCTCTGCATCAGCTCCTGCTCCCTGGTTCCTGCCCTGACTTCCTTCACTGATGGGCTAGTTAATGATATGCAAGTTAAGTCAGATAAGTCCTTTCCTTCCCTACTTGTATTTATTCTTGGTGTTTCCTCGAAACAATAGAAACCTCACAAGGACAGCTAGCAACAGAAGCTTCTAAGAATGGAAAGTCAACAAGAGAAAGTGCTGATGTGATCAACTTGTCAGCCTGTGAAATGAAAAACAGGAAAGTATCAGGTTGGGAGGACAGAGAAGACTATATATACATTAAGATTCCAAAGGAGGGGCTGGAGAGATGACTCAGCAGTTAAGAGCACTGACTGTTCTTCCAGAGGTCCTGAGTTCAATACCCAGCAACCACGTGGTGGCTCACAACCATCTGTAGTGGGATCAGATGCTCTCTTCTCATGTTTCTGAAGACAGCGACAGTGTACTCATATAAATAAAATAAATCTTAAAA
>NW_022196905.1:59429745-59457102 GCF_008632895.1 Mastomys coucha | reverse complement strand
CTCTCCATGGCCTCTGCATCAGCTCCTGCTTCCTGACCTGCTTGAGCTCCAGTCCTGACTTCCTTTGTAATAAACAGCAATGTGGAAATAAGCTGAATAAACCCTTTCCTCCCCAACCTGCTTCTTGGTCATGATGTTTGTGCACGAATAGAAACCCTGACTAAGACAGTGGGTAAGAATGCTGGCTGCCAAGCCTGCTGCTCTGTGTTCAAACCTCAGGCCCACATAGTGGTGAGAGAAATGACTCCTACAAATCATTCTTCAACATCTGCACATGCATGTGTGCTCATACACACACACAATACATACAATACACATAAAACTGTTCACATGTTCATTCACAAGCTGGGGAGAATCCACTTTGAAGCTGTAAGATTTTAGACTGTTTAGTCATATTAAAATATAACAAAAACTATAATGTATTTATATAACTCCAAAAATCATACTGTCATTTCCAATCCTTCGCTTGATGGTTGTTTAGATCCTTTCATTACCTGTAAGGTTGTATTTTAACCCCTGGGTTTTGACATTTCAGTGCTTTCTTAACAACTTCTTCATTTTCCTCTTCAGAAACAGAACATGTGCAATAAACAATTGCTTGAACTTTAGTAACTGCATTGAAAGAAGATAAAATCAGTAGGGTGACCCAATGCCAATTTGCTATTTCCAGACACACATTTTTTACCAATGCATACCACCAAATATTCATAGGAATGATTTCTATGGATGCTTGAGTATCTCCTCTTTATTTTATTCTTTAATTTAAAAATCACATTTGTGTGTGTGTGTGTGTGTTGGCACACATGTAGAAGTCAGAGGACAACTTGTGGAAACTCATCCTCTCCTTCAGCCATGGGAGTCCCAGGCACCAAACTCAATTCATCAGGCTCAGAGAGGCAAGCGCCCTTATCTGCTATGACACCCCACTGCCCCCTTGAATGGCTCTCCTTTAAAAAGGAGCTTGTATTAGTAATGTAAGCAATGATGAGTAAGTGATGTAAATCCAGCTAAACTGTACCAAAAAAAAAAAAAAGATTCAATCATTTTAATTAATCTAGTTCCATACACAAAGAAATAAATATAGCACATTATCATGAGCAGACATCCCTCCCTAAGTTATATCATCTAATCAGTCAAAAAAAAAAAAAAAGACTCTAGAAATAGACAGAAAGTGATGGGAACTGTAATTCTGTGTCTTGCTGCTTTGGTCAAAAGACTCAGATCTCTCATCCTTGAAACAAGGTACCGCCATGACCTATGTTCGCTCATTTATTCATACTGACTGAGCAGCTACCATGTGACAAGCACTTCCCAGGGCTTTGAGATCCTCGGTGAAAAACAAAACCCAAAATCCTGCCCCTGTGGACTTTTTTCTTTTCTTGGTTAATCCTTACAGAGGACTAACAAAAGTAAAACTTGATTAGGAAAACAATTTAGGTGATACAATGAAGTGGGGTGGGAACAGCTTCAGAGGAGAGCCTTCTGCTTTAAACAGTGTAGTCACTGCATGCACTGCTGATCCATCTACAAGACTGTGCACAGAGATGGAGAGCAAGGGGTCAACCTGAACTCCCTAAGAAAAGCAACAGCCCAGTATAAAGGCCCTGATAGGGAAGTGGGACTGGCTTTGCAAAGCCTGTCAGGTCCATCTGATCAGGTTACAGGAAGAGAGGAGAGATGCTGTCTTATTTAGGGGTTCCATTGCTTTAAAGAGTTGACCAAGGCAACTCTTATAAAGGATGACATTTAACTGGGGCTGGCTTACAGATTCAGAGGTTCAGTCCATTATCATTGTGATGGGAAACATGGCAGCATCCAGGCAGACATGGTTCTGGAGAAGGAGCTGAGAGTTCTACATCTTGTTCCAAAGGCAAACAGAAGAGTGACTTCCAGGAAGCTAGGGAGAGAGTCTCAAAGGTCACCCTCACAGTGACACTCTTCCACCAACAAGGCCACACCTACTCCTATAAGGCCACACCTCCTAATAGTGCCACTTCCTGGGCCAAGCATATTCAAACCAAAACATTCTACTCCCTGGCCCCCATAGGCTTGTTCAAACACATGAGTCTAATGGGGGCCATACCTAGCCATAGCATAATGCAAAATACATTTAGTCCAACTTTAAAAGTCCCCATAGTCTATCACAGTCTCAAAAATGTTTAAAAGTCCAAAGTTCAAAGTCTTTTCTGAAATTCATCCAATTGTTTAACTTGTAATCCCCTATAAAAATCAACACTAAAAAGCAGATCGCATACCTCAGACATCACAGGATGTATATTATCATTCCAAAATGACATATTGTGGAAATCTTGGTCAAAAACAAGATCAAAAACCAGCTGGGGAAACTCCAAACTCTGTATCTCCATGTCTGATGTTAAAGCACTCATCAGATCTCCAACTCCTTTCTGCTTTGATGACTGCAACACATTTCTTTCTTCTGGGCTAGTTCCACTCTGCTAGCAGCTTTCCTCAACAGATATCCTATGGCTCTGGCATCTCTAACATCTTGGGGTCTCCAAGTTAATTTCAACTTCACAGCTTCTTGTTCCAGTGCCTGGGATCTGCACAAGATCTTGTGGGCTCCTCCAAAGAGCTTGGGTCACTTCTTCAGCTCTGTCCTCTGTGGCACTCCATAGACTCTGTTCTCTGTAGACTCAAGTTGATCCATTCCACTGCTGCTACAGTTCTTGGTAGTCATCCCTTGGCACTGGCAGTCTTCCACTGCATCTAAGCTTCACCAATAGCCTCTCCTAGGCTTTCTTCATGATGCCAAGCCTCAACTTCTTTACACGATCCCTTCAGTCCTGGGCTGATAAAACCAGTACCATATGGATGACTCTTACACATTACCAAGTCCAGCTGAAAAATGAGGTACAACATTGGCTATCTCTGGAACACAGCTTCTTTGTGCTCTCAGAAAACACTTCCCAGAAGATTTCACCTCAGTGATGCTGGTCTCTTCTTAATTTGGTAATCTCCTTAATGCTGATAATTATGTTTAGCCTGTGTCTTCCATTTCTTCTTAAGCTGAATTGTAGTTCATTCCAGATTAAGAGTTCAATTAAAAACAATGACCTAAGTAAACAGTAAGTTTAGCTGGGTGGGATCTTTCCCTGGGGTCACCACTCCCTTAATCTGTTCATCTCCTCATAGGATGTAGCTTCATTGTACTTTCTAGTGCCCTTTTATTACTTGAAATATACATTTTGTATTTTTCCTTTCTAAGCTTGCTGTGCTTGGTCAAAACACTCCTCATAAGACTGAACCACAGGATAAAGTCTAAACTAAGCTTTTTTGAGACTTCCTTTTTCAATGCTATTAATTTGAATCTTTTCACTTTAGCCTCAGGCAGACTCTTCAGACAAGGGCAAAAAGAAGCCACATTCTTCACCAAAATATGACAAGAACAGTCTCTAGGCAGGACACTAACATTCTGCTCCTTTAGAAACTCTTGAGCCAGGCCTCCACAGTTCAAATCCCCCTCAGCACTAATGTCTTCCATATTCCTACTAGGATGGCACATTAAACCCAACTTAAAGCATTCCACTGCTTTCTAAAGTCCCCAAATGCACATTCCTGCAAACAGAAGCACGGTCAGGCTTATCACAGCAATACCCCAGTCCCTGGTACCAACTTATGTGTTAGTTTGGGTTTTTATTGATGTGAAGAGACACCACGACCAAGGCAACTCTTAAAAAGGACATTTAATTGGGGCTGGCTTACAGGTTCTGAGGTTCAGTCCATTATCATCATTGTGGAAAGCATCCAGGAAGGCCCAGCGCTGGAGAAGGAACCGAGAGTTCTATATATGGATTTGAAGGCAACCAGGAGAAGACTGACTTCTAGTAACCTAGGAGGAAGGTCTTAAAGACCACCCCCATGGTGACACACTTCCACCAACACTGGCACACCTACTCCAACAAGGCCATGCCTCCTAATAGTGCCACTTTCCAGGCCAAGCATATTCAAACCACCATAGAGGTGTAGGGGATGAAGATAAAAATGCAGTCTTGGGGAAGGAGAGGTGGTTTGGCAGTTTAGAGCACCTTATGAACTGGGATTTTTTATACCACTAGATGGACTGTGGCTTTTCACCCTGCTTGAAACTTACTTAACAATTTCATGCCACCTGCTGAGACTGTAGAGGACAGGTAGGTAGATAAACTAAATCTGTCAGTTACAGTGTGCAGGGGAGCAAGCATAGTGACAATAATGGAGGAGGCTAATCCCTAGTGTATATTAGAGTACCACGTTCCTGGAGGTCTACTGATATGACATTAGCTGCAATGACAGTATGGAGAAGGAACGGGCCTGGTGGGAGGGGCAGGTGTGGTGGGAGGAACAGGCCTGGTGGGGGGAGGTCCACAACATCTGTTTTCTACCTTTTAACTTGGAGAAGCTACAATATAGGGGATTCTTGTTAATTCTTGTTCCAGAGAGCCAGAGTGGGGGAGGAGGACAGATAAGATGCTTGGTGATGGGAACCCTTAATCCCCCGAACTCAGTATGCTAAAGTAAGAAGAAAGCTCCAGGCTTGCTCAGGGTATGAGAGCCTGTCTCAAAATAAGTTCTAAAAAGTAAAAACTTTTTAATGGACCATGGGGGAGTTGTCAGGGATGACAAATGACAAGAGAAGAAGTACACCAAGAGAAGTCAGAGTGCAGAGTAGGGAAGGTGAGGATGTACAATGCTGAGCTGGGTATGGTGGCATGCACCCATCATCCCAGCACTCAGAAGACTGAGGCCAGAGCAACATAAGCTCAAGCCCTGCCTGGGTTATCCAGCAAGACTATAAACAAACAAATGTAAAGTTATAGCGACACATGATTATTTTTATCATTAATAAATGCTTAAATTATGCTAAATAATAGAGTTTATGATATTAAACTTAGTATAGTTTACTATCTATAAAGAGATGGTATATTTTCAAAATGTACTAAGTTGATTGAAATGAACATTTTGTTTGAAGGCACTCAGACTGAAATTTTGCTTGTGGTTCCCATATTGTTGCTTTATTCTAATAGGTAAATAAAGTGTGTATTTGTGAATCAAAGATTAACATTGTTTTTAATAAACTAGCACTAATGATAAACTTACATTTCATTGCATGTGTTAGCTGTTCAAATTGATCCTGAGCAAAAATCTGAAGTTTATCTTTTGGTAGACCACCTTGAGAAAGATCTTGAAGTAAACTTGTATCTAAATTTTGAAAAGTAAAAATATACTTTTAAAATATAACATTATAGGTACTTTTCATAAATTGTGATCAATTGTATAATATTATAAATTTTCATAGATGATTCCTACTAATGCAGTTGACAACATTAAAATATTGACTTATAATTGAAACATAATGGTTAATTATGTTTAGTCTTATTGCTATTTTTCAAAAGGGATATAGAATATTTAATATTGGTTTTCTCCAAGTTTCTATGAAATAATCAGTCAAAGATAAGTCACTTATACAATGAATACAAGCAATCCAAAGAGTAATGCAGAAAATAAAAAACAAGATTTATTCTCCAGTGCTGAAATTTATGAGTTATTAATCAATGAACTTCATTGCTTAATTTTGAAATCAATGAATTTCATGATTAACCTCATGAGTAATTAATCAATGAATTTCATTGATTTAGAAATCAAAACAAGTACCTTCATGTTCATTTAAAATAAACTCCACTGGGTTACTAACACCTAGGCTTGAACAGCGGGGTAGCAACAGGACGACCTTCACGTTCTGTAACCGGTGATCTTTTGAGTCAATGCTAAGAAATGTTTCATGAAGAATTTCAATATCTGAGAAGAAAAAAACAGCAAACAAACAAAACGCTCATGTTAAATATTCAAATTTTGAATTCTGAATGCAGCATGTGGCCGTAGCTCTTTACTATTCGTCTCCAAATCCTCAAAACTAAAATCCCACAAAACTAAACACAACATAGTTAGAAAAGGAAGCTGTTCTTCTCTGTTAACATCCTAAAGTTATCCAAGTGATTTGCTTCCTTTTTTAAGATTTTTTTTTTTTTTAGCTATGTGTATGTGTGCGGGTATGTCATGTGTGTGGTTACTCAGAGAGACCAGAAGAAGGTATGGAATGAATCTCCTGAAACTGAAATTATAGGCTGTTGTAAATAGCCCAACTCGGGTGATCAGAACTGCTCGGGTCCTTTGCAAGAGCAGTAGTGCATGCTCTTAATCGCACAGCTATCTCTTCTGCCCTGCCCCTTTATTTAAAAAATAAAAGTAGATTTACGTGTAGGAGTGTTTTGCCTCCATGTATGTATGTGTACCACATACATGCCCAGTTCCCATAGAGGTCAGAAAATACTGGATGCCCTCAAACTGGAGTTATAGATGGTTGTAATCCACCATGTAGACACCACATACCAAACCTGGGTCTTCTGTAACCACTGAGCCAACTTTCCAGACACAAACCCTGTTAATTAAAAATGGACTTATTTATCCTGACTGCTCGCTAAGGGGTGTGTGTGTGTGTGTGTGTGTGTGTGTGTGTGTGTGTGTGTGTGCTGTTAGTTCTTACTGTCGATTTGACACAGTCTAGAATCACCTGGGAAGGGGAATATCAGTTGAAAAATAGTTCCCTCAAGCAGACTGGACTACAAGAATGTCTTTGGGGGCATCTTCTTGATTGATGTAGGAAGGCCCAGCCCACTGTGGGTAGCACCATCCCTAGGCAAGTGGACCTGGGCTGTATAAGAAAGCTAGCTGAGCATGGACCAATAAGCAGCCTTCTCTATGGTTCCTGCCTTTACATTCGTGCCTTGACTTCTTATCCTGGCTATCCTCAGTGATGGACTGTGACCTGGAAGTATAAGCTAAAATAAACTATTTCCTTCCCAAATTGCTTCTTGTCAAGAGTGTTTTATTACAGCAACAGAAGTCAAACTAAAACAGTCTTTAAATCTGGCATTTGGTAAGTTAAGACAGGAAGATCAGGGGTTTAAGGGGTTCCTGATATTATGTGCTTATGCTTGAGCGTGTGTGTGTGTGTGTGTGTGTGTGTGTGTGTGTGTGTGTTTAAACATTTATCCTTCTTATTACACTATAACGTAAGTTTCACTGCTGTATTCACAAAACAAAGCAAAATTAATATCATGACACCTAAGACAGTGATAGGCAGATCGATGTGCATAACATACAGCAATGAATATTTGTTGAATAAATCACTTAGGTTTTTTTAGAGAGTTCCCATTATTAATATCGCTCCTCTAAGTCTCACTTACACTTTACTTGTCTTAGAAATCAATTCCAGATTAGTTAGAAGATGAATATTACATTTGTAAGAGTCATTCATGTTGTTAGGTATGATAGTTCATTCTGTATTAAATCCCATTATGGATAGATATCAATGTTGTTTCTAGTTTGAGGGTATGGCAAGTCACATGTTATAGTTTGGATGTGGTCTGTCACCAACAAGTTCATCTGTTAGAAGCTTGATCCTCAGGTGGACACTTCAGGAGGTAAAGTTCATGGAAGGTAATCAGGTGACTTTGGACACTGAAACTAAGGAAGGTCTTATTGAATGACTTAGACCCCATGAGAGTGGACTATTTTACGGCACCATCACTTGCTTTCTCCAGCCTCTGGCTGCCTAGTCTCACCACGTGAGCTCTTCTTGTATGCGGACCTGTCTGCCATGCGGCGACATAGGCAGAAGGCCTCCCAGAGCCAGCAGATGCTGGTGCTCTTGAACGTCCATGACTGTGAGCTAAACAGCCTGCTTTTTATAAATTATTTTGCCTCCAGTATTTTGTTAGAATAGGTAATACTTCTATGAATATTGTTGCCTGCAGTTTTGGATGCACATATTTGCACTAAGTTGGAGGGAGGGGTAAGGAGGTGATCAACACAGCCCTAAAATTCTGGGTGTGATTACAGGTTATATGGAACTTAAATAATTAGATTTTTCCAAACTGGTCATCTAAAGTCACAGCTGCATGAGCAGTCTTGGGACATTTCCAAATGGTAACTGCCAATCTTTTCTATTTTAATTATTCTGTAGGTGAGCATTTGCACTGTTGTGATTCTAAGTGCGATTCCCTGATTACCATTGGGGTTTGTTGCTTTTAATGTGAATTTTAGTTTTTGCTCTGGTTATATTCTTTTTTTTTTTTTAAGGTTTATTTATTTCATGTATGTGAGTACACTATTACTGTTCTTCAGTCACATGAGAAGAGGGCATCAGATCTCATTACAGATGGTTGTGAGCCACCATGTGGTTGCTGAGAATTAAATTCAGTCCTCTGGAAGAGCAGTCAGTGCTCTTAACTACTGAGCCATCTCTCCAGCCCCCTGGTTATATTCTTTTTTTGTGCAATATGTAGTTATGTCTCATATACTTTTCCCTATTAAGGTATGTGGGTTTGTTATAATCATTAATATCATCATCATTTGAGTGTATGTGTGTATGTGTATGTGCATGAGTGTATGCATGCATGTCATGATACACCAGTGGAGGTCAGAAGACAACTTCTATTTCCACCTTTGTAAAGGTTCCAGAACTCAGATCATCAAACTTGCACAGCAAGGTCACTTTACCCAAGGCATCATCTCGCCAGCCCAAAGTATGTGGTTTTTATTGTTAATTCATAAGAATTTTTAAACATGATAGATAAAATCAATTGATATACTTCTATAATTTGTCATTTTATTACTATGCAGAACTTTTTACTTTTTTTCTGCTGTCCAGTTAATCAGTCTTCTATGGTCAATGGGTTATATACTGTACTGAAGAATTCTCAAGTTGCCTCCCCAGGTCATGAAGCATTTCTCCCATAACATATTCCTAGATATGCACATGAAATGAAGTACCAGTTTTCCTTCTTGCATGGTTTACAAAAGAGATCATCTATTCTCCCAGCATTCTGCAGTGTTGCCTCCATCCTAACAGTAGTACTGTATGTGCAGGCCTTGTTGAGATTCTACCTGCCTCTTTGTGTTATTTATCCACACAAATATGGCATCCATTGTTGTAGATCTTTACATATGGGGTGGTTTGAATACGTTTGGTCCCCATAGACTCCATGTGCTTGAACTTGGCCCACGGGTCATGGCACTTTTAGGAGGTGTGGCCTTGTTAGAGGAAGTGTGTTGCTGTAGGGGTGAGCTGTGAGGTCTCTATGCTCAAGTTGCACCCAGTGTGGAATTCCAATCCCCTCCTGGGTGCCTGCAGAAGGCATTCTCTTCCTGCTGCCTTTGGATCAAGATGTAGAACTCTCAGCTCCTTCTCCAGCACCATGCCTGCCTGCATGCTGCCATACCTTCCTCCAAGATGATAATGGACTAGACCTCTGTAACTGTAAGCCAGACCCAATTAAATGTCTGTCTGTATAAGAGTTGTCTTGGTTATGGTGTCTCTTCACAGCGATATAAAACACAAACTAAAGACAATATATTAGAAAAATGTTTTGTGAAGTAAGTCTTTCTCCCCTTGTTTTCATCTTCGGTATGTTCTGGTTGGTATGCTTGGCCCTCTTCCTTAAGATTTATTTTTTCCTCACGAGAACATGGTGAGGAGCTTGTGCATTTATATGGGCGTATCCATTCTCAGCCTGAAATTCTTCTCCATTCTTTTCCTCCCCGCCTCCCCCAATACCCCTTTATTTGGTAATGGCAATCATACCCAGGGATCACACATGCTCTGCACATCTCCCCTTACTGGGCTCCCCTAACCTATTTACTTCTTATTTGTACTCACTGACGTTTTGTATTTCTAGAATATTCTTTTGGCTTGTATTACAGTTTGCATCCTACAGCTTACCTTAGTTACTGCTTAGTAACTAAGCTGGGAACACTGGCTATAGGCGGCTGTGCTTTGCCTTCATTTCTCAGCAGCTTTGCAGTATTAACTTATTTGATGTAGCCTGCCTAGCATACAAGCTCATAACCATTAGTCCTAGCTAGAGACCACAGCTGGCAGATCCAGTATCCACATCCTCTGTAGATCTCATTCCTGGCTAGTCTTTGATTCATATCTACCACTCCTCAGGCTCAGGGCTAAAATGATGGTATCTTTTCTTTGCAGGTTAGAATTGTTGAGCCTTCTTTTGTTTATTTTTTTATTTTATTTTTTTTAAAGATTTTATTTATTTATTATATGTAAGTACACTGTAGCTGTCTTCAGACGCACCAGAAGAGGGCATCAGATCTCATTACGGGTGGTTGTGAGCCACCATGTGGTTGCTGGGATTTGAACTCATGACCTTCCGAAGAGCAGTTGGTGCTCTTTCCCGCTGAGCCATCTCACCAGCCCCTTTTTGTTTATTTTTAACTGAGTACTAGATGTTGTGTTTGGAAATATTTAGAAGATAACTCGAAAGTTAGAATTTTCTTTTCCCAGAGAGAATTTACCCTGCTTACGACAGATAATGTGGGCCTGTCTAAGACCATACATTTGGGTCACCTTAATTCAATTAGAAATTAAGATAGAAGAAATATGGGGTTCTACTGTTGCTTCTACTTGCTTGAAAATCAAGGACCGGCCACTATCCAGGGTATACTTCTGTGTTCCAAATAAAACCCCAATTTCCAGGCTACCTTCCCTTGTCAAGCCTGCAATTATATACTTTTTGTCTTTCTGGCTCTGTGACTCTGTCAACAATTTTGTTGACTTTTTCAGCCTCACTAAACCTCTAGTAAAATGTGGTCTTTTCTTTTCCTGACCCAATGACCACTTAAAAATGATTCATGAAGGCAGAGGCAGGCGGATTTCTGAGTTCGAGGCCAGCCTGGTCTACAGAGTGAGTTCCAGGACAGCCAGAGCTACACAGAGAAACCTTGTCTTGAAAAACCAAAAAAAAAAAAAAAAAAAAAAAAAAAAAAAAAAGAGTCATGAGCATAAAAGACTTCATTTCTATCCTTTCCTGTTTTCTTTGTTTCTTTGTCAAGTAAACATCTATGCTAATATCTTCTATCTACTAAATACCTGATAAGCCTTGGGTCAGATGTTACTCTGTCAGAGGGAAAATGAAACTCAATTATGAAATACCAAGGTGTTAGTTACTTTAACCTAGAGCTAGTAAACTAGTATTAAACACAATGCAGATTTGTGAGGGGTTTAGAAGGATGGTTCCCATATGGTTTATATTACAAAAAAATAGTAAAGTCAAACTCTTTTAACATTTCTAAATTCCTATAGAATGCTAATCATCAAATAAACATTGGCACATACTTTCACATCCCATTTTTGTAAAAAGTTTCTTTGCATCAGAATCCTTCTCTTCTGATTGTATTCCACATACAAATATTTTTGAAGTGTTACCACTTGTTAAGATGGCCATATGGGCAACGGTGTACCATGAGCCCATGTTGACCATTAGGACATCATCATCCATGTTCATCAAAGCTTTCACAGAGTGGACGGCTAGACTTCGAGACTTGTCCTACAGAGAACAGTATAATTACAATTTGAAAGTATGTAACAGAAAAATAAGCTGACTTATTTTTACTTTAAATGAAAACCAGCACTTGGTGGGAAACCTTAAAAGGTACCTGATCTATTTTAGTAAAGCATGTTAATATATGTCTACATGGAAAGTAACAAGAATAACTGACAAATGTGTTTAAAACAAAAGGCTTTCTCGTTTCACCCCCAATTACATCTACCGTGTCTACCGTTTAGTCTCCGGATAGCAACAAGCCAATCCTAAAATCTCAAAGTGTGACGTATAGATTACTATGGCTTGGCTTTCATTCTTCTGTGTTGTGAACATTTTTAGTCATATGTGCATACAGGTGTCTGTGTGGGGATTTGTGCACATGAATGCAGTGCCTACGGTGAGCCAGAAGGTGTTGTCAGGTCCTCTGGAGCTGGAGTTAGACAGTAGGGAGAAGCTTGATGTGGGTGTTCTCTTTACCCACAAACCATCTCTCCAGTCCCTTAGCTTCCATTCTTAGTCCTTCATGAAATCCCATTCACCCATTCCTATCATTTTTAATTTCCAATTACACTGTCATTTAAATTGTTGCTAGCTCAGACTGGGCAGAAATGATATGATATTCTACCCAAGGATATGGTATGGAAGCTGGGCATAGTGGCATAAATCTATAATCCTGGCACTTTGAAGGCTGGGGCTGGAGGACTGCCATGAGTTTGAGGCTAATCTGAGCAGAGTAAGGAGTTCCAGGATCCTGTCAAAATCCTGTCTCAAGAAAGCCAAAAAGTAGGTACGCGGAAAGGGATAAACCTTAGAGAGCTATGTCAACCTACCTTCCATCTTCTTCCTACTGACATACATAATAGACCTTTTACAAATCTAAGTAGGAGTGCTCTGACAGGGAAAGCATGAGAAAGTACTACTCACTGCTTGTTCTATAAGCACTGGTGCTCTATCTTCCCAGAAATGGAAGGAAGGAGAAAGTCTCGTTGTAGCTTCTCCTGAATCCTCTCTTCCAAGGAAAAAAAACTCACAGCAGCTAACAATCTTCCCATTTATGAATATGATGAAGAGAATACATTATTTTAATTTTTTCCAGGTTTATTATGTGTCCAAATGTTTAGCTTGCATGTATAGGAGGAAGTGAACCACTCGTGTACCTCATGCTCATGAGGGTCAGAAGAGAATTCTGGATCCTCTGGGACTGGAATCACAGATAGTTGTGACCTGCCATGTGAGTGTTGGGAATCAAACCTGGGTGTCGTCTCTACTGTCTGAGAATGTATTGCTTACAACTACACGTGGGCCTGGGGTGGAGGCTGATTGTAATGAAAATGGTGGCTGGAAAGGGACTCATTTTATTCAAGGTGACAGACCCTCCACCTCAGGCTTGTAAACCCCCCTGAGGTTTCATTTTCGGGTGTGAGGACTCTTTGGGCAAACAAGATTATTCGAATTCACAATGAAAGTAAATGGTAGTTTACCTGGAAAATAATTTTATAGTCTTTTATAAGATCTATGTTTAAAAGTTCTGTTTTGAGATGAGCTGGAAAAATTAAGACATTGTAGCAATGCTGGTCTACAGCATAGACCTTATTATCATTGTGATCCGTCACAGTCTTGACTTTAGCATAACCTTTTCTTCTCAAATTAATATAGACTTCTTCAAGGCTGTAAATATAAACATAATTACAAACAGGGTGCACTAAAGTGTATTTAACATTAATACACGTTCCTGCGACAACAGAAAACATCACTGCACAATGCATCTGATAAGACAGTTCTAGCAGAGCTAAAAGATAATTAGACACAGAAAATGTTAGCATGTTAGTATAATTTTACCAACAATTTAGTAAATGATAGTGAGAGCTAAACTTAAATTATGACTTTAATCATTTTCTTAAATGTGGCCTCGACCCTTAGAAAGGTAAATTTTTTTACATTATCTTAAGATAATCTTTTAAAAGATTATCTTTTAGGGGGCTGGCAAGATGGCTCAGCAGGTAAGAGCACTGACTGCTCTTCCGAAGGTCCTGAGTTCAGATCCCAGCAACCCACATGGTGGCTCACAACTATCTGTGATGAGATCTGACGCCCTCTTCTGGTACATCTGAAGAGAGCTACAGTGTGTTACACCAGAGCGAGCTGGGCCGGAGCAAGCAGAGGTCCTGAGTTCAATTCCCAGCAACCACACGATGGCTCATGGCCATCTGTATAGCTACAGTGTACTCATACACATAAAATAAATATATAAATCTTTAAAAGATTATCTTTTTAAAAGAATGGGGTTTGAAATATGAATGGAGTACTGAATTGAAATGCACACCTTACTTTAGCAGTATTTATCCAAGCATAAAGAGGCAAAGTTGAGGCCCTTTGTTCCTGTTTCCTAACTGTCTCTGGCAGAATATGGTAAATGGAGAGGGCATCGTGTTTGATTCGACATCTCGCCAACGCAGCGGCCAATTTTGTCTTAAAGCTGGAGACAGAAAACCCATGAACTTGAAACAGGATTACCAATTCTTCATTTGAAACATTAAAAAAAAAAAATCACATTTAGAACTTTAACAAACTTGTCTGTCATTCCATTTCAAACTTTTGAAGACTAAAATAAAAATGTGTGATATTCAAAAATATCTCCTGTCCTATCTTATTGCTGTCTCTGGATAGTTATAGCCCCTCAAATATTCATTCACAACATCAATAGTTAGAGAAAACCATTTGAGAGATGAGTGTAGAATTTTAAGCCAGACGAAACAGAAGCTGAACACAGGGCCTGTCACTCACCAGCTGTGTGTAACTTTGAGGAAGTCACTTGCTCCTTCTATTGGCCTCAGTTTCCCCATCTGTAAAGGCAGCCAACTTACCTTAGTGTCAGTGTGCGTATACCAACCGAAACACTTAGCCCAGGACTACCATGTAGCAGGCAGCGACCATAGGCTGGTTAATGATGTTAAGATGACAAGAGTATAATGTTGATAATACTCAAAAGATTTCATTAATCTCTATCAAATCTTGCTTGGTTCTGAATATCCCATGTCTCAAAATCCCAGACAAGAGGAAAGAAAAATGTTAGTATCACTGTGAACACCCAATACAGTATAGTGCATGCAAACTGGATTTATTTTTTGTATGTGTGGCTCTTTTAGAACTTTCCCAGTAGGAATCTAACTGAAATGAAGAAAAAATAAGAAATAGATTTCACAAAGGCCAAGTACAAGCTGGGGTTTACGTGATGTGAATTAAAAAACAAAACAAAACAAAGCCAACCAAACAAACAAAACAAAACAGGGTGCAGAACTTGCTGATAAATGTGCTGCCCAGTTATCATTTCCACACCAAGTGCTGGGCATTGCTTTCTTTTCCTTATGCCATTCAAAACAAACTCCCTAGGCTTAACATCATATCTACTTACCAACAAAAAACCCTTAATTAGTAGGTTCCTCAGGAACACCTGAGGGGGGAGGGGTTAGCAAACAGTGCACTTATTAGAGCTACAATAAACTGGTTGTATCTAATCTTATGTCTGAATATCGCAGAATTATAGCAGGAGACACTTAACATGATCATATATTAATGCCCACCAAAGAATACACATAAAGATTATGGATCACTCTTCTATGCGATGCATAGGTAGATACTTGATAACAGAATGTTTTGATAAAAAGATAAAAAGATAAAAAGATTCTAACTGAGGTCAAGTTTGCCATAATAAGTGCTGTTGAATGAATTACCCAATTGATTTCTGCTATCGCAGCTGCCCAACCGTCTCATTTACCTTTACCAACATTCCTATTACACACACAGTCGGAGAGTCCTTTCTAAACGTTATATAATTCTAAAGCCTAAATCTTAAGTGAATTCTATTACCCATAGAACAGAATCTTTAAGCTTTATCACAATGTATTAGGATATAGTAATTTAGCCTCAACCAACTCTTCCTGCCAGAATCCCACCACTCCCTCCCATAAATCTATCCTTAGTCACATATGGGCTCTTTGCAAGCCCATAATATGCATGACCCCACCCCACTCTCTTCCCCTCTACTCTCTCTTCCCCTCCCACTCCCCATCTCTCTCATCTGCCTGGCTTCTGTATCAAATTACCTGAGTTCAAACTTTTCACCAAATACTAGCAGCATGCCTTTAGATGAGGGAACTTTTCTAAGCTATACAAGTAAGTAATTACTTTAGTAGTTAAGTATCTAATAAACAGGAATGTTGCAAAGATACTTATGAAAATTTACTTACAGTCAGGCTAGTCAAGAAAAGATTCTAATTAGTATGTTTACACAGAGCATATAATTAGTATGTTTCCTTTACAACTATTAACTAAGTACTGTGATGAGACCTGGACCTATAATGACTAAAAAGATAATTTGGGCCTCTAGTGGCATCTGCTTGTAATGACATCAGCAGACGGCCAAACACAAGATGGTTGCAAATGTGAAGCAGGCTTGGCCTACCTAACAAGTTTCAAACCAGCTGGCACTACTTAGTAATACCCTGGAATCCCCCCTACCCCCAAAAAAGGATTCTGATCCTTAAGTAATTGGCAGCTTGGTGCTGAAAAAGACAGAGAAACAGTCCTGGTACAATATGATGATTATTATAAGATACATAAATAAAGAATAATCGTACTAAGAAGAAATATATTGATATCTGCCCCAAAGGGATTTCTTAAGTTAATTAGTAAAGTGCAGCAATATCCAGACCACAGAGGAGAAAGACATAGAGAGCAAGCGTTCTCAAGACACAGCATGAGAGGAGACACACATACACAGAACACGATGCCCGAGAGACCTCGAGACAGCACAACACATTTACTGAGCAGAGGGTGGAGAGAGCCCCAGAATGAAAGGGACAACAAATTGTGCATTCTAAAGGATAGGATGTTGCAACTTTTTTTGTACAGAAAACAGAGGGATGCTTGAAAGTAGAGAAATAGTAATGTGCAGGGCAGTGGTGGCACACGCCTTTAATCCCAGCACTTGGGAGGCAGAGGCAGGCAGATTTCTGAGTTTGAGACCAGCCTGGTTTACAGAATGAGTTCCAGGACAGCCAGGGCTATACAGAGAAACCCTGTCTCAAAAAACCAAAAAAGAAAAAAAAGAAAAAAAAATAGAGAGAGGAAATAGTAACAAATTTGATGAACAAATACACTTGTTTTCTTAGTATATAATGCAGGCATTGGTTTAAGTTCCAGAAAACAATGAATGGACCAGGAAGACATACAAAGTTCAGAGTTCAGAGTCTCGCAGGAGACAAAGAACCTTTTGAAATGTCCTAAGTAGTAATAACAAGCAAAGGCGTATTTCATTGTGTAATGAAATTTTATGGTGTAATAAAAGGTCCTTGCTATGGGAATCAAGAAACATTTCCTAGGAGTTGAGTTCCAGCTAAGACAAGGGAAGAGTAAAGGGGAGCCAAGAGTAATGGGGAGCGTGAGGGGATGCATTGCCAACGGTTCGAGCAGGGGAAGCCTCAGACCAGAAAGTACCTACCGACCCCGAACTACATGCCTCAGAAGAGGGGACATGCAGAGCTTGAAAGAGACTAGGAGGAAAGGAAAATAAAAATACGAGTTTGGAGGCAGCTCAAGCTTATGTGAAATCTGACTATCTGGGCCAGGGTTAGGTTACTTCACTCAGTAGATGGATGTGTAAGTAGCTCTGTCATTGTATAGCAAGTCTCTTGGGTATATGCCCAGGAGTGCTATGCTGGGTCATATGGCAGTTCTATTGAGAAACCTCCACTTTGGTTTTATATTGAATGTACCAGTTTAAATTTCCACCAAGAGTAAATAGTGGTTCCTGCTTCTCCATATCCTCACCAGCATTTATTGTCATTTGTTTCCTTTTTAAAGAGTTAATTTTTTTAAAAAAAGATTTATTTATTTATTTATTTATTTATTTATGTGAATATACTGTAGCTATCTTCAATATTTCAGAAGAGGGCATCAGAACTCATTACAGATGGTTGTGAGCCACCATGTGGTTGCTGGCATTTGAACTCCTTACTTACCTTCGTCAGTGCTCTTAACTACTGAGCCATCGCTCCAGACCCAAGAGTTTTTGTTACCAGTATTTTGCCAGCACGTATACAAGTGCACCATATGCATGTAGTTCCCACAGAGTCCAGAAGAGGGGATCATATCCTCTGGAATGCGTTACAGGCAGTTGTGCACTACTGTGTGAGTGCTGAGGGTTGAACCAGGGTCCTCTGCAAGAATAGCAAGTGCTCATAGCTACTGAGCCATCTTTCCAGCCTTTCATTTGTTTTCATGATAATAGCCATTCTGACTGGGGTAGTTCTAATTCTCATTTCTTTGATAGTAAAGAATGTTGAACACACACACACATGTTGTTCGTATTCTTTGATCAGTTCGACAGAGCATTTTATGATTGGGTGTGTAGTTCTTAATATTTAGGTATCTTTAATTCTTTGTCTATGATCTTCTGTCAGGTATATAAATGGCAAAGATTTTTCTCCTATTCTGCTGCTACCTCTTCATTTCATTAGTGAGCCATTTCCTTTCCTGTGTAGAAGCCTTTTAATTTCATGAGGTCCCATTATAGATTGCTGCCTTAAGTCCTGAACCATCAGAGTCCTCAGAAAGTTCTTACCTATGTCTATATCTTGACATGTACATCCTCCTTTTTTCCTCTAGCGGTTTTGGAGTTTCAAAACCTTAAATCACTTGGATTTGATTTTTGTGCAGAGTAAGAAAAGGGGATCTGGTTTTATTCTTCAACATGTAGATATCCAGTTTTCCTGGCACCATTTGTCGAAGAGCCTATTTTTTTCTGTGTATGTTTGGCATTTGTTAAATGTCAGGAGGCTGTACATAGTAGTATGGGCTAGATGTCTGGTCCTTTATCCTAGTCCACTGATCCATGTATGTTTTGTGATGGTGCCATACTGTTTTTATTTGTGTGGTTCTGCAGTATAACTTGAAAGCATGTATGGTGATAACTTCCATATTCTTTTTGCTCAAGATTACTTTTGCTACCCAGAGTCTCTGATCTTTCTGGGTGAGATTTAATATTGCTTTTTTCTATTTCTGTGAGAATACCACTGGAATTCTGGTTGGGTCTGCATTTATTGGGTAGATTGCTTTTAGTAGGGTGGCCACTATTACGTCATTTCTACAAATCCATGAACAGGGAAAGTTGTCCCATCTTCTAGTGACTTCTTCAATTTTTTTCTTCGGTGTCTTAAAATTTTCACTGTAGAAGTCTCTTCACTTCTTGGCTAGGGTTTTTTTTAAAAACACTATTATGGATGGGCCTGTTTCAGATTTCTTTCTTAGTATGTTTGTAATTGGTATGTAGGAAATCCACCTATCTCTGTTTATTTATCTTGTATCCTGTAACCTTGCTGAAAGTATTTTATCAGCTCTAGAGCTTTTCTAGTGGAGTCTTGGAGTCTCTTTTGTATGAAACTATCTGACAATATAATTTGGCTTCCTCTTTTCCTACTTAAAGTCTTTACCTCACCCTCTTACTACTGTAGCTAAGACTTTGTGTATTAAATTTAATAGGAGTGGAAGAGTGCAAACACCTTGTCTTATTCATGATTTCAGTGTGACTGCTTCAAATACAAAACATTATTTCAGTGTTCCTATAGTTGGGGGTGATATCCTTTGTTTCTCAATGTGTGATCTAATTTAGAGAACGTTCAATGGGCTTCTGAGATGAGTACATGTTCTGTGGTGTTTGGATGGAATGTTCTGAAGGTATCTATTAGGTCCACTGGACCTAAAGCCCACAGCAGCCCAGTTTTATTCTCTCTCTCTCTCTCTCTCTCTCTCTCTCTCTCTCTCTCTCTCTCTCTCTCTCTCTCTCTCTCTGCTTCCAACTTGCAGATTAAGATGTGAGCTGTCAGCTACCGCCCTGCACCACGCCTGCCGGCTATCAGGCTCCCCATGATGGTCGGGGACCCACTCTCTGAAACTGTAAATAAGCCCCCAGTTAAAGTGTTTTCTTTTATATGTTACCTTGATTGTGGCATCTCATCAAAGCAACTATGGAAATGAACATTTGGTAATCAAAGGACAAGAACAGCAGAAAGGCCCAGCCATGGGATGGGTCACACAATAGAAGAACAGATAAGACACTGGGTGTATTAATTTGTTTTAGCAGCTGTTGTCTTTAGGAACTTTTTAAAATACATTTTTCTAAGCCTTTTGGCTTATACAATTTCTATTTATTGGCTTCTATTCTGAGACTTGCCTTTATATGTGACTTGGTCCTTTCAATAATCTACTACTTTACCTGTTCTGTATAAACAGTATGTTAACTATGGTATGGGGTGTTTCTTTTCTGGTCCTATCCATTCCGTGTTTTGGGTGCCTCTTTGATCTGGCTAGGATCTTCTTCCCTAAATTTATGAATTTTCCCCCATGTAGGGTGTATCCTTGATTGCTTCTATGTGTTCAGGGTAATTGTGTGTGCAGTTGGGGGCCAGAAACTGACATCGAGTGTCTTCCTCAGTTCTCTGCTTTAGTTACTGGGTCCGGATATCTTACTTATATGGGTATTGGGGATGTAAACTTTGGCCCTCATGCTTGTGCAGTAAATTCTTTATCCAGTGAGCCATCTCCCAGCCTGGGAAATGTTTTTTGTTTTTTTGTTCTGTTTTGTTTTGTTTTGTTGAAAACATTTCCTGTGCCTTTGGCATGAAACTTTTCTTCTTCTGTGTCCATGATTATTAGGTTTCATTTTTTTTTCATGGTGTCCCAAAGAGCTTCCATGTTTCATTGTTTCTTTTTCTAAAAATGTATCATTGACCTTGTCCGTGTGATCTCAATCCTTGACTTTATCTTCCACACTTGATACTCAGCCCTCTGCTCAACCCAGCCAATGGCTGGGCCTATCCATTGCACTTCCTCTTTGATTACTGAATGATCACTTCCATCATCATTTCCCTTTACTCTTGAGTGTTTCTATCTCTTTATTTTCATGTCCTGAAATAAACTACCTCCTTCATTAAGCTGTTTGTGTCTTCATGAAATTCATGCAGAGTGCATATCTAAAAATTACTTGATAATCATTCATTTGTTTATTTGTCTGGACTTTAACTCACTCTTATTAGGGGTTACTATGGGATTGGTAATAGTTAGTTAGTTAGTTAGTTTTTTTAGACAGAGTTTCTTTGTATAGCCCTGGCTGTCCTGGAACTCTCTGTAGAACAGGCAGGCCTCAAATTCACAGGGAACCACCTGCCTCTGCCTCCTGGGATTAAAAGCCTGTTTCACTATCACCTGGCAGGATTGATAATTTTTAAATGAGATAGGTTGTCTTGGTTTCCATGTTCCTTGTGGGTTTGCACTAGGACTTGCCCATCTTCATTAGATTGTTGGTTAACAGAACAGGCAGAGTTTGTTCTTATTTCAAGTCCCCATGTTTTCAAGTAGTGGAGGAATTTGTAGAGTTCATGAGAGACTGGTTGCAGCAGGATTGAGATGTTGTCTTTCAGCACCAGGACCCCGTTCTCTCCTAACAGTTGAGTATTGTCTGAAATTAGGCAGTATGCAGCAGCAACCCCATTGTGAAACTACAGTGGTAGCTGATGGCAAAGCAATCCCTCTTTTGTTCCAGGTGCTTTAGGGAATAGAGGGACACTGATAGTACTGTGTACTAAGTTATTGTGGACATGAGTGGAAAGGAAAAGAAGGTGCAGTGGGACTTAGTGGTCAGTACTGAGTTATTGGCTAAGAAGTAGATGAGGGTAACAGACATAAATGGGGAAACGGTCATCAAAAAGAAGACAGGGGAAGGGTATGGGAGTTTTTGTTAAAGACTGGAAAGAGAAGGGTGTAGATATCAGATAATATGAAACAGTCTCATCTATCTGGAGTTTCAGTCAAGAGAGCCTATAAAATAAGTCAGCACATGTTCTTTGGGAGAAGAAAGACAAAAAAAGTGATACGGGGAAGGGAAAAAATGATATACGTCATGACCAATGGGGAGCCAGCTGAACTTTTGTCTCACCGTTGGGAGTTCTGCCATATTGTCTTGTCCCTGGATGATGCTCCTTATGGATTTTCTATCATCACCTTTGCCCTTGGATAGCTCACTCATGGAACTGGTAGCCTCTTCTGTGAGCTATGACAGCTAAGGTGTTCTCTACTCAACAGTCATTACTGCAATTCTGAGTGTGGTGGTCGGAGTGCCATTTGGAAGTTGTGCATCTTTCCAGATGTCTTGGGTCCCCTGTTTGGGTGTTGAGGGCAGTCCTGGGCACTAGCTAGTGGAGGCCCTTTTACAAGATAGCTGCTGATTTCCTGGAAAAGGTCCCCAAGGCTGGCCCACTGGTGTCCATGTCAGCAACAGCAGTAGTTAAAGTACCATGTACTGATCTGATTGCACAAGACGTTCATTGGGACTGATAAGCAAGCAGATTGTAGAGACAAGAAACATAGCTGTAGGTCTCATAAAATCCTGTTCCCTTAGATACCCTGTGATTAACCTCTGATTCCCAATATGGCTTCTAAGCCAATGTCTTCCCCAGTTCCAAAGTGAACAATTTCTTGATGCTTGGAGATAATCTTCTGCTGGGAAAACTTAAAATCCTATACAGATAACCTGTTTGCAATTCTTCACTAGAAAGGTTGAATGGTCAAAGAAGTTCCAAAGAAGGGCCAGGGAAAAGAACATGAGAGAAAAACTCATTTTAAAGAATGGTTTAGGGGATGTTCTAGCAAATGACACACTTTGGGGGCATAATGAATAATGAGAAGATTGGAAAAATAAGAAAAAGAACATATCTGAGCAAAAGTCCTTTATCTGCATAGTTAGCTTTATATTCACAAGTAATTTAATATGCATTACCACTTATAGTAAGGAAAAAAAGTCACCGCGGCCTTTCAAAACTGATTTCTGCTTTCTTACTTGAGCAAGATGGTTGTTTTCCACTTCCTATATTACAAGTTGGAAAGTCCCTCTAGGCATGAAGCCAAGGTTGTTCTAAGGCTCAACTCACTTGTGTTTTGTCCTCTCTGGGGTCTGTCTTCTATGTTGTTTCTTGTACACTTGTACAACAGCTAGAACCCTCACCTCATTTATTTTACACATTTTTTAAATGTCCACAATATTCTATTTTGATCGCAGAGTTACATCTTAAAATATATCTCTCTATCTATCAGGGTGGCACACCGCTGTAATCTCAACAACTGAGAGGTTGGGGGCAAAGCAATTATGAGTTCAAGGCCAGACTCAGCTACCCAACAAGTTCAAGGTTTGCCTGGGTTACACTAGGCCTAGCCCCAAAGATAAGCAAATGCTCTATGGAACAGATCATGGGAAGTAAGAATTATAACTAGGAAATCCAATGGAGAGTTTAATTTGTAGTGCATAGGTTTGGACAGTGGTACTAAAACTGCAAATAAATGAATGAACAGATTCAGCATGTGTTTTGGAATCAGAGTCATCGCACTTGATGCATTAGCTATCACATAGCTATCTATGTAGCTATTAGCTATTAGCTATCTATGTAGGTAGACAATAGTGCCTTAAGTGTAACATGGAAGACTCGAAGTTGAACAGTTGAGAAATCCTCTGACAGGAATTTAGAGCTAAAAAGTTAGTCTAAGAAAAGAAACTAGCCACACAATTGTACCATAAACATGTAGGCATGAGGGTCAACAACAGGACTTTCCCAACATGGGCTAGGGAAGTGGAGAAGAAGACAGAACTTTAGGGCCTGGAGAGATGGCTCAGCGGTTAAGAGCATTGACTGCTCTTCCAAAGGTCCTGAGTTCAAATCCCAGCAACCACATGGTGGCTCACAACCACTCATAATGAGATCTGACACCCTCTTCTGGAGTGTCTGAAGACAGCTACAGTGTACTTATATATAATAATAAATAAATTTTTCTTAAAAGAAGATAGAACTTTAAAGAAAGAGAGAGGACTGGTGAGATGGCTCAGTGGTTAAGAGCATTGACTGTTCTTCCAGAGGTCCTGAGTTCAATTCCCAACAACCACATGGTGGCTCACAATCATCTGTAATGGGATCCGATGTCCTCTTCTGTCATGTCTGAAGAGATAGTTACAGTGTTCTCATATACATAAAATAAATAAATAAATCTTTTTTTAAAAAAGAATTTTAAAAAAGAGAGAGAGAATGAAACAGAAACTAAGAGAGAAGCAATAGGAAAAGGTAAAGAACCCAGAGTCCTTCTCTACCTTTCCCATTCCCAATTCTATTTCTTCCCAGGCCCTCATGGGAGTGTTCTCTTTATCAGAACATTCTCCGTACTTGCTCACGTTAACTGGCACAGCCTCTCGAAAGTTAAGAACCTTAATTAAAACACTTTGGTTTTGCTTGGCATGACAACACTTGCTGACTGAGGCAGGGTCACATGAGCTCAGGAGTTTGAAGCCAACCTCAGCAAAACAGCTCCTTAAAAAAAAAATACTGTCATTGTATCTTTTAAGATTTTTAGGTTTTTTCATTATTTGTATGTGTGTTTGAGAAGGGGGTACTTGTGCACATGAGTGCAACCTGGCAGAGAGCAAAGATGATATCAGATCCTCTGAGCCATCCAAGTGGTTGCTGGGCACCGAATTCAGGTCCTCCATAAGAGCCATTCTCTGCCACTCAATTATTAAATGCAGGCATTTCCTACATAGGATATTGTGAGTTGTGTATGATAACGAATATGAATGTGACTGACTAATTTTGGAAAAGGTTTGCATTTTATGAAGGTTTTTAAAGAATGTGGTCTCACTGTGTAGCCCGTGCTGGCCTGATACATACAATCCTTCTGTCTGAGTTTCCCACGTACTGGGATTACAGACATGGACCACTAGACCTGGTTTTATGTAACCCTGGGGTTGGGGTGGAGGGTCTATTGGTAGCAATGCAACCAGATCTGTGTTATCATCCAAAGGAAGTTGCTGTATATTGTGAGGAAAAGGAAATGTGGGGTTCAGAAGTCCTTAGTGAAACAGTAATACCTTCTGATCTCTCTGGCTTCATAAACTAGGCCTTGGCTAGTGTTGTCACCTAGTCTGTCGCTGATGAGATCACACACTGGCTGTGGCTTTCCTGGCTAACTCAGCTAACCTAAGCTCCCATTAGCCAGTCTGAGACAGCATTGTGATGGCCATGAGCATGTCTTTTTTCTTCCTTCCTTTCTTTCTTTCTTTCTTTCTTTCTTTTTTTTTTTTTTTTTTTTTTTTTTTTTTTTTTTTTTTTTTTTTTGGTTTTTCGAGACCGGGTTTTTCTGTGTAGCCCTGGCTGTCCTAAAACTCACTCTGTAGACCAGGCTGGCCTTGAACTCAGAAATCTGCCTGCCTTTGCCTCCCAAGTGCTGGGATTAAAGGTATGTGCCACCACTGCCCAGCTGCCCATGAGCATTTCTTAATGCCCAACTATATCGAAGAGAGACCCAGCGAAGCACAAGAAGACAAAGTCAAGGCTACCCCATAGCATGCTGCTACATTGGTCTGTGAACCTGTCCTGTGAGCCACCTGGAAAGCAGCTGGCTCAGCACCTGGAAAGCAGCTGGCTCGATACAGATATGAACAGTGAAGTGGTTTTGGTTTACAAAACCAAAACTAAGTAACAACAGAAACCAGGTAAAGGGAGCAAGGTCCTTTCTAGTACAGAGAACATACAGATAATTGTTTGCTCTCCTCCATCCCACATCTCATGGCCATGACGTTACTATTCTGTACCCTTAGTCTACCAGAATGCTACAGCTGTGGAAAGAGTGGTATGTATGGTACACCAACTTATAGTGGGGCATGGGACCTAGATTCTGAATCCCTGGTTTTGAATTCTGGCTAATCCCCTTTCTGTGTGATATAAGGAAGATATGTTAACCTGTTTCTCAGTATTCCCATATATAAAATTATAGGTCCCTTTATAATAACCAACTAATAAGGTCACTATGTAAAGAACTTCTTAGAGCAGCAATTGAGACAAACATTCAAAACAGCAATGATTACAATACTATTACCTGAATCTTCTGGTCTTGGTCTTTGTATTAGTCAGGGTTCTCTAGAGTCACAGAACTTATGGTAGTCTCTATGTAGTAAAGGAATTTATTGATGACTTACAGTCTGTAGTCCAACTCCCAACAACCAAGTCCCAACAATGGTCGGCAGCAGCTGTGAATGGAAGTCCGAGGATCCAGCAGCTGCTCGGTCCCACAAGGCAAGCAGATGAAGCAGAGAGAGCCTTCCTTCTTCCAATGTCCTTATATAGGTCTCCAGCAAAAGGTGTGGCCCAGATTAAAGGTGTGTGCCACCACACCTTTAATCCCAGATAACCTTGCTTGAACTTGTAGATCTTCCAGTCTTAATCTTCTAGGATTCATAGCCACTATGCCACCACACCCTTAATCCCAGATGATCTTGAACTCATAGATCTTTCTATCTTAATCCTCTGGGATTCATAGCCACTATACCTCAAGATCTCCACGCCAAGATTCAGGTCGAAAACTTGTATCTCTTAGCCTCCATATTAGGGCCAGGTGAGCCTTCTAATTCTGGATTGCAGTTCATTTCAGATATAGTCAAGTTGACAACCAGGAATAGCCACTACAGTCTTCAATAATTTAAATGAACCGACTTAAATTTTCCCTAAGTATGAAATTAGGTATACTGACAACCCTTACAGACTATTCTTTCTACAAGACTGTTGTTGCTACACTCTGGTACTAAAGTTCACTAATTAATATAACATAACAACAAGCAGTATAACAACAAAGGCTAGAGCTGGGTCAGCAGCATGGCTCAGTGGGTAGTCCGATCCTTAAATCCTACAGTGGAAGAAGAGACGCAACCCTCAGGTGCAAACCTGGCATTCACATGCATGCTTTGGCATACGAGCCTCTGCACCTTCATACACACATCATATGCACACAATGATGTTAAATAAAAATTTAAACCTATTCCTGACAGTTCATTGGAATATTACTTTGCACTTCCAATGCAAAATATCAGAAAGGTAATTTATAAAGAACAGAAGCTTGTTTCTGCTGGGAAGTCTGGGGGTCACGGCTGCGGCAGAAACAGTGAGTCAAAGAGTAAAAATTCATTCAGGTACTTTTTTTTTTTTTCTTGTAATACTGAGGATTGAACTTAGGACTTTGGACATGTTAGGAATGCACATTTCTACTGAACTGCACTCCAGTTTCTACAAACCTTTCAATGACTACATTTTCCGGGGGTGTGCAAGCCTGTAACCCCAGCATTTGGGAGATGGTAGCAGGGAGATCAGAAGTTCAAAGTTGTTCTTAACCATGTAAGCAGTTCAAAGCTATCCTGGGCTATGTGAGAACCCATTTCAAAGGGGTAAAAATGGGGACAGGAAGATGGCTGAGTAGGTAAGTTGCATATTGTATGGACATGAGGACCCAAGTTCAAACTCCTAACACACACATAAAAAGCCAGATGCAGCATCCCTTGCTTGTAATTCTAATGTTCAGCAAGCAGAGGCAGGAGGATTGCTGGGGCTTGCTATCCCAACCACTGTCATAAATCAGTGAGCTCCAGGGTCAGTGAGACACCCAGGGTCTTAAAATAAGGAACAGAGTAATTGAGGATGGCATCAGAAACTGACTGCTAACCTTCACAGGTATGTACCTTTCTTCACACACACACACACACACACACACACACACACACACACACACACTCACACACAGCCCTTATGATTAAAGCATCCCTCACTAGGCTCCACATTCCAACACTGCTACATGAGGATTAAAATTTCAACATCCGAATCCTGGGGACACCTCCAAGACATAACACACAGTACCATTAACACACAGTAATGTTTATCATGTACTGACCACTGTGGAATTCTAACTTCACTAGTAATCTTTCCTAACCACCATTTTACATAAATGCTTAGCCACATAGCAGTCTCCTGTTGATATTTAGGATAAAGAAGAAACTAAAACACATTAGTTTGTTTTAGGTTTTTTTTTTTTTTTTTTTTTT
>NW_022196905.1:59408899-59429735 GCF_008632895.1 Mastomys coucha | reverse complement strand
TTTTTGGTTTTTCGAGACATGTATAGCCCTGGCTGTCCAGGAACTCACTCAGTAGACCAGGTTGGCCTCGAACTCAGAAATCTGCCTGACTCTGCCTCCCAAATGCTGGGATTAAAGGTGTGTGCCACCACTGCCCAGCATTAGTTTGTTCTTAACTACAAGGATTCTTTTTTTCAGTTTGGCAGAACAATGAATTCAAAAGTAGCTGTTTCTAATTAAATTTGGCTTATACATATACTAAAACTATTAGACATTTGTAATGACTTCCTACATGTTTATACCTGGATCATGCAATTCAACATCTTACCTTACAATAACTTGATTTAAAGTTAGATATTTAAACTATTCGTGACTGTTTGCAAAGGAACTAAAAATACTTATATTTTTCCATAATTTTTTGAGACATAGGTATCTATAAATTATATTACATAAACATTTCATAAATCAAAATGTTAATGTTGGTCTCACACGAATGCCATTTTACCTGTTTAGAAGATTCTCTACTTCTTGAACTTCTGGTATGGTCTCTTCATCATTGGGAAGGACACGGGGCAGAAATTTTCTATCTTGGAAATCATACAGCATCACAATAATAAGACTGTTCAACTTATCTGCCTACCAAGGGGAAACACACATGGAGAAAACTAAAGAAACAAAGGGCTTGCAATATGACTCAGAGAATAATGCTTGCCTAGTATGATTTGGTTCCCCCAAGCGTGAGAGTGAATAAGGATAATAGCAACATTTTATTCTGTTATTTTTCATAACAGAATAAGAACATGATCATTTTTACACAGTATGGTTAGATTTAGAAATAGAGAGAAGATCTTCAAAAGAAAAAAAATATCTGGTTTGAGAGGAAAACCTCAAAAAAGACAATTTGAGGTATATGAGTCACAATGGGGTTCAAAACTTAGAAGTAGGGGGCTGGTGAGATGGCTCAGTGGGTAAGAGCACCAAATGCTTTTCCAAAGGTCCTGAGTTCAAATCCCAGCAACTACATGGTGGCTCACAACCACCCATCATGAGATCTGACGCCCTCTTCTGGTGCTTCAGAAGACAGCTGCAGTGTAATTATGTATAATAATAAATAAATATTAAAAAAACTTAGAAGTAGAAAATAACATGTATTTTAAAGAAGTCTCAACACAATGCAAACTATTCTTTAGATCTGAGGGGGTTTGTGTACTTCTCAACATAACAAAGCCAACTAATTCTAAAAGTCGTTTACTTACGATTGTGGTACTTGAGAAGATGTAGCTATCTATTAATATACTTTCCAAAATATCTTGATCTGAAAGACAAGGGAAAAGCCTGCTACCCAAAATATCAAATCTGAAAGACTTTAAATTAAATAAGTAATGTTGTAAAATTATTTTCATATCTAATATACATCTCAACTGCTAATATATCATAATTTTTTTTAAAGATTTATTTTATTTCATTTTTATGTGTATGAGTACACTGTAGCTGTACAGATCACTGTGAGCCATTATGTGTGTGGCTGCTGTTGATCTCAGGACCTCTGCCGGCCCCACTCACTCTGGCGTAATTTTCTGCAGCTGTCCTCAGACGCACCAGAAGATGGCGTCCGATCTCATTATGGGTGGTTGTGAGCCACCATGTGGTTGCTGGGATCCGAACTCAGGACCTTCGGAAGAGCAGTCAGTGCTCTTACCCGCTGAGCCATCTCGCCAGCCCAATATATCACAATTTTAACAGCAGGATGAAACAGTTATACTCTTCATGAATCCGGCACTCTTACAATTCAGGTTCCACATAGATTCAAAGCACTATCTGAATAATTAAAGTAGTCATAAAGGAATTCTAACCTTTAGTTTATGACCTTTGATGACATTAAAGGAGATATAACTAATAATATTACCCAGTAGCGGGGCCGGAGAGGTGGCTGAGCTCCACCTGCCCTTCCAGAGCATCCTGGTTTGATTCCCAGGACCAAACTGTGGCTCACAACTACCTGTAACTCCATTTCCAAGGGCATCTGGTGCCCTCTGCTGGCCTCCGATGTCACTATATGCACAACCATGTCCATGAAAAATTTGAAATGTGAAACAACCTTTCTCTTTTCAGTTTTAAGTCTTGCTGACATGTTGTATTAATTATTAAGTATTAATAACTTGTTCTGGATTTTGTTCTGCTTATGAGAGAGGTTGGTTTATTTGAGCACCCTTGTTACTTAGCAAGGTTTTTGCTAGCCTTACAATGGGAAGTGTTTCTCTTCCTCTATTCCTTTGTACAACTTTTATTACATATAATTTTCTAAGTATCTGGTAAAACTCACTAATGAAGGCACGGATGAGATAGATTATGCAAATGACAGGAGTTGCCATGTAAGGATCTGCATAAGGACAGTCGTCCAAACAGCAAAGGACAGAAAAAAATGACTCCATGGACACCAGGGGAAAACTGGTAAACGTATTTTTAACCATTCCCTAGGTTTGTATTTTTTGATACATTTAAACTATAAACATCATCTATGCTTTAATACGGCAAGCAGAAAGTAAGCCCTAGCTTTACTCCATTCAACATTCATGAAAAAAAAACAGTGATATTGTAGATGCTGGATTTCAATCTTTACTTAGGAAATGAGAAAATCAAAGAAGACTAATTTTGAAGTGGAGACTGTAATTCTCATAGGAAATCTTTTGAGAAGCATAATACATATTTAAGCCACAAGCTTTGGAGACAAAGTAATGTTCTCATTTCATTTATAAGCAAAATCTGTTTTTGTCACAGAAACTATAATTTCTATAAGTGTGACAGACTTCTGACATGGAAGGTGTGTGTGGGCTCTAAAACACTGCCCACTGGAGTCATTGTAAAATCACAGGGCAGAATGGAGGAAAACAGTACATGATTTCGCCAGTGTTACATTTGATTTTCAGGACTCTTGCAAAAAGTGTCACCGCTGACTGCCTTCCGTACTACGCAGGAAGCGTTAACTTTAGACATCTAAAGTTATATTAGCATTCTTACTCTGAAATATCAATTTAAGTAATAGCTATACTTTATTCAATGTATTCTATGTTTTGGACATGTGAAAGAAACTTGACACCCATATAGATAAAATAAAAAATAATAAATCTACAAATAAATATATATACTTATTATTTATATTATTTATATATTATTTATATATACATGTATATGTGTGTGTGTGTATATATATACATATATATATATATATGTATATATATACACACACACACACACATATACATACACACTCTGACAGCTCTCCTCACAGTGGGACTATCTCGGTATGTCCTATCTACAGTTATCCTTACACTTGGGAGTTGGCAGTTAATTCCCTTGAAGGAGCTCTGGAGACTTGAGTCTAGCACTTTGGAGACAAATTAGAAAGGAGAATCCTGCTTAAATTTGGCACTCCCAATTAAAGCTGTTGGCTAAGAATTAAATAATCTTGATTGGGTTGACTTAGTTGTAGTATTTACAGTTTAAAGACTGTACTTTTCTTATTCTGTCTCTGCCCTCTCCCTTGAATTTGTCACTCCTCATGAACTTAAAATACAAAGTGTAAACACACAAGAACATAGTGGAGCTACATGGGGCGGGGGGATGATTAAAGTGTAGATTCCTACTCTTCTCATTAATGGAACTGGTCCCTGGTTTTATTGATGTTTGTTTTTTTCTTTTTCTTTTTGAGAAGTGCTTGGCTCTACAGCCCATCCTGCCTTGGAACACCAAATCCTCAAGGCTCAGCGGCTGGGATTACAGGCCTATACAACCATGCTGGCTCCTGTTCATTTTAATGACTGCACTATACCTAAGGACAAGTGCAATAAAACTCTCTAGTGTTCCTTAGGACTCTTTCATTTTTAGACGGTTATAATTAACCAAAGATACACATATGACTAAAAAATGGCATGTTTGAGGGGTTAGGCCACATTCTGCATTCCATTAATTTCCTTGCTTTCTTCCCCATTATGCCCCCTCTCTTTGCCTTCCCCTGCCCCTCAAACCCCCATTCTCCTAAAACAGAATCTCACTCTGTGGCCCAGGTTGGCCTTGAACTGAGCATAAGACACCAGGCCTGGTTTTGCTCTTTTCTTTTAGCGCTGACCTTCAGAACTGGTATTACTCACACTTCAGGGTACTGAAAGCCAACTCATAGGACAAACGCTGAAAAGATTCATCCTCGGTGTGGGTCGAGGAAGACTCAAGGAGTTCATTTCCGTAATTTATTATGACTTTGTCTGGCGACTTTTGGAGCCGGATACCCTGAAAAATGTTCGCTGCCATAACGTACACGGAGTCAGGATAGCTGGGTTTTTCTAGGACGACGGTTGAAGATTTTCTTTTGGCGACTACGTTCCCTGACATCTCCAGGGAAGCGAGTTGGGAGATCTCCTCCATATTCTCTTGGTCAAAAAATTCCATTTCACTCTTTGGGTCCACCATGTTTGCCCCTGATGTCAATAACTCAAGCTTCAAGTTCAATTCAGGTGATCCAGCGAGATTGCTATCCTTGTAGTCTTAAGCATCATCTCTGAGAAAAGAAAAGGTTATCTTGGTAAATCTGTTTCCATAGCACCTCTCTTGATGGCCCCTTCCTTCCTTCCTTCCTTTCTTTCTTTCTTTCTTTTTTTCTTTTTGGTTTTATTTATTTATTTATTTATTTATTTATTTTTATTTTTATTTTTTTCAAGACAGGGTTTCTCTGTATAGCCCTGGCTGTCCTGGAACTCACTCTGTAGACCAGGCTGGCCTCGAACTCAGAAATCTGCCTTGCCTCTGCCTCCCAAGCGCTGGGATTAAAGGCATGCACCCAGCTTGATGACCCCTTTCTTGTGATCTTAGAGTCGTAGCATGTACTAGCCCATCGGTACATCCCATACTTCCAACTGCAAGGAAAACTTGCACTGGTGGGGATGGAAGGGACAGCTGGAGAACCTCACCACCACCACCACCACCACCAACAACAACAACAACATCACAACCACCACCACCCTAGAGTGAATTTTGCCACAGCCCATTAAGGACAGACCCACTAGGTCCCCCTAGCCTCCATCCTCAGCATCCCAGGGAGTAAAGGTCCCATCACCTCCGCGAATCCGCCCTTCTCTGGGGTTGGGATGTTTCCCCGGGGCTCTGGGGCAGCCTCTGCACTTGGGGCGATGGAGGCGGTAAGAGGCCGTCGGGAGCCCCGGGAGGCCGCGGCCCGCGAAGGCCGTTTGGTTCAAGTGCAGCCACACCACCCGCCGGGTTCGGGCCGGGGGTGGGGAAGGAAAAGCGCTCGGAGCCCGCGCCAGCTATGTTCGGGGTCCCTGAGGGAGACGCTGCCTCCTCGGGGCTCGCCCTCGCGCTCCGGGGAACACTGCTCAGGCCGGGCCCTCGGCTCTCTCCGGGTCCCTGAAACAAGGCGGAGCTCTGGGTCCCGGAGGGGACGCTTCCTGTGACTGCCTCGGAGCTCGTGAGGCAGCCCTAGTGGGTAAGGCAGCAAGGAGCCAGGAGCTGGGTCCACAGTGGACCCTGGATGCGGAAATTTCCCGCAAGTCTCCCAGAGGCGTGGGCGGGTCCCACAGGGTGCCCGGATCTCCGTGGCAACGACAGGGGCGGGGTGGGGGGGGGAGGGCTATGCGCTCCAGGCTTCCCGCGTGGGATCTGGTAGAAGTGACTCTTCACCAGTTTCATGTGCTCTCGCTGGCTGGTGACAGCCGTTCATTCCCTCTTGAAAGTTCAGGCCAGTGTACCTGAGTACTCTGGCTTGGTCTCCTTCATTAAACACTTGGAGATATTTTGAAGCAGGTGGTCTAGTTCAGCGGTTTAACTCTCAGGCACCGGAATCCCTATTAAAATGCAGCTGACTGGACCCATCATTAGGGATTCTGAGTCTGGGCATGGGACTCAAGATTTTGCTTTGTTTGTTTGTTTGTTTATTTTTGTTTTGCAACTCTTGTAATCCCTGTGCAATTAGCCCAAAGGCATGGAGGACTTCTGCATCTGTCCCTCAGTATCTTACCAACTCAGTAAACCTTTGAGAAAGGCAAGGTCTTCTGGTAGGTGGCCCCTGTTACTTTAATTGCTTGGGATCTTTAAGCTCGGGGTGTGTGTGTGTGTGTGTGTGTGTGTGTGTGTTTTCCCTTTCTTCCCTCCACCCAGGCCTCCCCTCCTTCTCCTCTCCATTCCCACTGCTCCCCTTCCCCAATTCCAAACTCAGATCTTGATTTTTCTGCCTCAACCTCTAGGCCTCAACCTCAGAGGCCTGCACGCAGGTGAGGATTCTCTTTGCCTTGAAAAGTCTCTTCTCTTTGTCTACCTGGTAAACTCCTACAAAATCCTTGAAACTTGGCCTTTTTCGACATTTACCTGTAAATTGGAATGTAAATTTAGTTGCTGAGCCAGAGATCCAAAATAACAGTGGGCTTAAACCCAATGGAAAGTTGACACTCAAGATCCTGTTGGCCACTGGCTTGGTGGTACTGGCCTTTAATCTCAGCACTTAGGAGGCAGAGGCAGACAGATCTCCATGATCCCAGCCTGGTCTGTCGAGGGAGTTCAAGGCCAGCCCAGATTAAATAGTGAGACCCTGTCTTAGTCATCTTCATCCTCAGCCCCATCTCTACCCCATACCCATACCCTCCCCCAACCCCACTCCCATCTCCATCCTCATCTTGATGGTCTGACTCTCCTACACAAAGTTATCAGGGACCTAGGCTCCTCCTAGGGGTTTCACCCAAGGAAAGTTAGTGTAAGATGGTTCATCCCAAGTCCACTTGCAGGCAGTGATAAAGGGGAGAAGTGGGAGGAAGACAGCATCCCCATGCCTTCCAAGGACAGGACTAGAAAGATGCATACATCAGTTTGCTTGGTTCCCACTCCAGAATTAATCACAGAGCATGCTTAATAACAAAGGCTGGGAAATGCATCCAACTAAACCTCAAGGAAATTCCTGTAAGCGAAGAGGGGATTCATAATGATAAAAAAGTGTTTTTCTGTTATATGCATACCTCTTCCCCCTGATTTAACAAGTATTTATTAAATCTTACTTTGTGCAAACATACAGACAGAGCCAGGGACCTGCCATCACAACGATGTGATAGTGAGGGAACTCAGATTTGGCACCGTTCATTTTTCATTATAGATATCTGTGTACATACCTATACTGACCTTCTCCCTTCTTTCCAGATACAAAACATACACTCTAAAATAGTTCTGCTAGATCTTTATCTTCATTTTATTACATACTTCTGTTTTTCTAAGATGCTGAGCAAAATGCTATAGTCACAGAGATTACAAATATGGAAAAATCACTTGTAGGTCATGATATGTTTTACTGTGTATCACATGGTTTACAGTCTAATCTGTAGGGAATGTGAGACACTAGGTAGCTATAAACTTCTAAGTATTGTCTTTTGGAATATAGTTTGAGGAACTTCTTTTATGTGATTGTTCAATGTGTGGCACTTTGCTATACTGAAAATGAGATTGAATAAGAAAACCCATACTCCCTAAGCAGAACTTAGGCAAGTAGCTGTGTTAGGAAAGTCATGGTTACTGGTTATTTTAATCACATGTGTAAATGATTATAATCCTGCTTCCTTAGCTCTTCTGGTTTATGGCCTCATTGTGGACTTGCTGTACTGAAAGTGGAGGATACAGAAAAACATATTAAATTTCAGTGTACACCACAAACAAGTAACCATAGCAATAAGTCTGTGCATTCAGTTGTTGCAAAAGTTGGGTAATAAAAATAGGTAGTCTTTGTCTAAATCACACTTTGTAACATGATCAGAACATTAAGGTAGAGATGATACAGAATTCAAAATTAGACACGTAGGGCTTTCTGCCTGCTAAAGGAACTTAAAGAATGGTTTCCCTCAGGAGGTAGAATATTTGAAATATTTATATAATAACATTCTTTACATTTGACTGGGAATACTAGTATAATTTATCAATGTAATATTTGATTACTTGCTTAAACTTAATATAGATATAGAAAACTATGTCCAGGAGCTGGAGAAATGGCTCAGTGGTTAAGTGGTCTTCCAGGAGACCCAGGTTCAACTCACAGCACCTACATGGCAGCTGTCAACTGTCTGTAACTCCAGTTCCAGGGCATCTGACACCCTGATATGGATATACATATAGGCAAAACACACATGCACATAAAATAGATAAAGTTTAAAAAAAATTTTTTTAGGGGGTTGGAGAGATGGCTTAGTGGTTAAGAGCACTTACTGCTCTTGCAGAGGTCCTGAGTTGAAATCCCAGCAACTACATGATGGCTCACAACCATCTGTAATGAGATCTGATGCCCTTTTCTGGTGTGTCTAAAGACAGCTACAGTGTACTTATATATAATAAGTAAATAAATAAATCCTAAAAAAAATTTAAAAGAAGAAAGCTATGTCCAGTTCCACTCTTGCTATGGAAGGCATGGAGGACTATGAGATACAAAGGGCTTAAATGTGTCATCTTAAACACTGGTCCTCAACTTACTATTGATAATTGAAAATAGCATTATTTGTCTTTTCCAATATAAGATTTTTATTATTTGGGAATCTCATATAATGCCCAACAATCACACTCACTTCCTAGTCATTCCAGGTCTTTCCCTCCACCTCTGTGACCTCTTTCCTGCAAAGGAGGAGGAGGAGGAGGAGGAAGAGGAGGAAGAGGAGGAGGAGGAGGAAGAGGAGGAGGAGGAAGAAGAAGAGGAAGAGGATGAGGAAGAGAAGGAGAAAAAGAAGAGGAGGAAGGGAGGAGGAGAAGGGAAGAAGGAGGGGATGAGAGGGAGGAGGAAGAAGAAGAGGAGGAAGAGGAGGAGGAAGAAGAGGAGGAGGAAGAAGAGGAGGAAGAGGAGGAGGAAAAGGAGAAAAAGAAGAGGAGGAAGGGAGGAAGAGAAGGGAAGGAGGAAGGGAGGAGAGGGAGGAGGAAGAAGAGGAGGAAGAAGAAGAAGAGGAAGAGGAGAAAAAGGAGGAAGAGGAAGAGGAAAAGGAAGAAGAGAAGAAGGAGGAAGAGGAGGAGAAGGAAGAAAAGGAAGAGAAGAAGAAGGAGGAGGAGGAGGAGAAGGAGAAGAAGAAGGAGGAGGAAGAGGAGGAGGAGGAGAAGGAGGAGGAGAGGGAGAGGAGGAGGAGGAGGAAGAGGAGGAAGAAGAGGAAGAGGAGAAGATAAGCCAAATTTGTGTTGCCCATATGCTCACAGGAGCATGGCCAGGCCCTTAAACAACACTGATTTCTCCTCACCCCACCCCCATCAGAAGTCATGAATTTTGGAGTGCTATACTTCAGCATCCTTATAATTTTTACGCGTTCTCTTCTATGGCTTCTAAAACTCTAAGCTGTTAGTTTTTTGAGGGAGTGAGTGGGCTGCATGTAGGAGTGGTCACAGAAGCCTTCTATGACCCTTGCCCCTGTGAGTCCGCAGTCATCAGCATTATTGCAAATCGTCTTTGTTTTGTGTTTTTGTTTTGAGACAGGTTCTCACCCTGGAGCTGCAGCTGGACTGGAATTCACGGAGACCCAGCCTCTGGCTCCTGAGTGCTGAGGTTAAGGTGTGTGCCACCACGCCCAGCACATGGTTAATTTCCATTACAGCACTTTTGGTCCTCACTTTTTTTGTTTTTCACTTGTCCAACAAATTTATTTCTAAAGGTGTGGATTAAGAGAAAGAGAAAACATGGAACACAGAAGTATAAGACACACCAAAAGTATAACACACCAGTAAACTGGGCGGTGGTGGTGTACACCTCTAATCCCAGCAGTTGGGAGGCAGAGACAGGCGGATTTCTGAGTTCGAGGCCAGCCTGGTCTACACAGAGAAACCCTGTCTCGGAAAAAAAAAATACCAGTAAATTGTGGGTTTATGTTATAAGCTCAATCAAGTACTCTAGAGAATATCCTGTATGTACAAAACCCAGTAAATTAAAAATGTGTTCCTTTAGCAAGGCTAAACTGTAGCCTAGGCTGGCCTTTGAGACAAGGTTTGCTGTAGCCTAGGCTGGCCTTGAGTTTTGTTGCTGAGGATGACCTTGAATTTCTAATCTTCCTGCCTCAATCCTCCCAAATGCTGAGATTATAGGTTTGTCACCACACCCAGTTGATAATGGGCTGGGTATCGAACCAGGAGCTTCATGCATGCTAGACAAACATTCTACCCACTGAGCCGTATCTCCTGGGTATATTATGGTTTTAAAGAGTCAAAATATCCTGGCATCTGCACTTTATTCACTTTATGAAAAAAGTAAGATATGATATTTAATGAAGGTCCTGCCCTAATATTCAAAATGTACAGTCTAGTAGACACAAGATTCCCTTGTGAAATGTCAGAGCTTATTATATACTGTCCTAGCATTTAATTATGTTTATAACTACTGAGAAGAAACATGAAAAATTAAATTATTATTTAGTCTTCACTTGAATTTTGAGTTTAAGGACCATGTGGCTGAATAAAGAAAAGGTGATACAGAAAAAGGAAAACAAAACCAAAAAGAAGATGTGATGCCCACACACACAAATGCACACACCACGGAGTATGATCAGACCACATGAAACCCTTCCATTTGCACAAAAGTGGACAGAACCGTATCATGTTATGTTACAGGCAGGGTGTGTTTCAGATTCTGCAGCACAGAACTATACTATATACAAGCTATTATGTATTGGAGAAGAACTAGTGAAAGACCCCCATGGGGAGACCCCCACTCAAATCTCAGGAGGACGTGCACCCAAGGAAACACAAGAGATCGTCTTGATGTAAACACAAGAGGCAGTTTAATTTCGGAGCTCCGGGTCGACACATATCTCATGCAGGAAACAAAGGAATCGACCCCGAGTCTCAGAGGTTAGGGGTTTATATAGGAAAAAGGTCTGGGGGAACAGGGGAATCGGCGTAGCTATACATGATTGGCTAGTTCAAATATCAACTATAGTACGTGCAGATCAGAGCAGGAATTCCTAAGGGTGGTGCTAATCTGAGTCAACAGAGCATCTGGCTGACCTCAAACCATATCTAAGAGAACTAGATGGCCCATTACTCAGTTGGGTTGTCTGCCCAGACATGTCCTTGCATGTTTTCTCTTATTTTTATGGTTTATCTCTTCTTGGCCTGCTAGTTCCTGGGATGTCTAACAGCTTGCTTGCTTTTGTTCAGGCCTATTTGGACATGCTCGGGCCTGATCCACTATGTTTTTCTCAGGCTTGTAATTTTCTTATTAGCCAGCACAGGCCTCAAACTTAATTTTCCTTTCTCTAGAAGAGAGGCTCAGACTACAAATGTAAATGATAAAAAAAAAAAGTAGAAATCCTAGTTACCCTGATTTGGTCATTACACATTATATATGCATGTATCAAACCATCGGGGAAACATTAGGAAGGGAAGGGTTCCGGGGATTGTGGAGGGGGACGAGAGAGGGATAAGGAGGCTGCATATGGTCAAAATACGTCATCAACACATAAGAAAGAAATAACACATAAATAGCTCCATAAATATGTGCCAATAGGCATGTTAGTGACGACAAAAACTGAGGACCATGAAACATGGTATGACATGGTGGGAAGGCCTAAATAAAAATTTTCTATTCCTCCAGTCCATGAAAAACTGAACAATCCAAACTAGAAAATACAAAAACCTCAATAAGATTTGTTACTAGGGCCAAACATGGTTCATTATAAACCGGATTCAGGGAGCCATCTGCTGGCAAATTGTTGTCTTTGATTTTTTTTTTTTTTTTTTTTTTTTGAGTACCGCTTGGGTTTCCAGAAAACTGAGCAGATGCCCCGTTAAGTCTCAAGACATGTAATGTCTCAGCATTTAAGCACCCTAAGATAATACAATATTCGTTCCACGTGCCTTTGCCCCCTTGTTTTCAACACTTGTGACTCTGGAACGGTTTCCTTGAACTCCAAGCAGCACAGTTACTGGTTTCTTGGTTTTGTTTCTGAGACAGGGTCTCTCTGTGTGGTCCTAGCTGGAGACATCACAGTTACTGAAGCTTGCTGGGTCTATTGAGGTCCATCCCCATTGCCGCCCCACTCTATCTCGAATCTGCCTGCCTGCCTGCCTGCACTTTCCAGTTGTCTGTCGCAGCTGCTGTTGGGTCATGGGCCTTTTTATTCCTGTTTCATTGTGGGTTGAGGACAGGTCTAACTTCTTAGTCTAGTCTAGCCTGGAACTCTAGAACCTCCTGTCTCAGCCTCCCTATTGTTGGAATTACCAGTATTAGATGAGTTCTTTCTAAGGTATGAACTTCGTTTTTTCTGCTACAGAGTCACTTTTAATCAATCTGTCGACTATTAGTTTTAGTTGATCAAAAAAACCAAAGGAGAATTCATTGCAGTCTCTGTAATTCCTCAGGTAGAGATTCTGTTTTAGAACACTAAAGAGATCTACATGCATAGTATACACTGGACCTTTACACATTTACACATTCTTCCTTTGGTGCTAGAGGTCAGACCTGGGGCTCTGCACACGCTCACACTCATAGTCCCGACCCTTACCAATACTGAGATGCAAGAGGATACATGCTGGCAAGTTGCCTAGTTCTATTCTTCAGGGACCTGGAAATTCCTGTGTGCAGAAGAAAAAAAACAAAACACCTCTAGATCTTGACTTACTGTGAGGAAGGACATTTCTGAAAGCAGAGGGTACAGGACAGTAGATGGCAGGTTTCAATGCCTCGGCTATGTTTTTGGTTCATAATTCTGAATTAAAGATCAGATGACCTGCCAGGCGGTGGTGGCGCACGCCTTTTATCCCAGCACTTGGGAGGCAGAGGCAGGTGGATTTCTGAGTTTAAGGCCAGCCTGCTCTACAGAGTGAATTCCAGGACAGCCAGAGCTATACAGAAAAACCCTGTCTCGAAAAACAAGACAAAACAAAAAAATCAGATGACCTTTAACTAATGTATAAATTTTAACTATGTTCATAATAAAAGTTAAACATTTGAAAGGACCATGAGGGGCTAGAGAGATGGCTCAGTGGTTAAAAGCACTGACTGCTCTTCCAAAGGTCCTGAGTTCAAATCCCAGCAACCACATGGTGGCTCACAACCATCTGTAATGGGATCTGATGCCCTCTTCTGGTGTGTCTGAAGACAGCTACAGTGTACTTATATATATATATAATAAATAAATAAATCTTTGAAATAAAAGAATGTTTAAAAAAAGAAAGGAGGGGGCTGGTGAGATGGCTCAGTGGTTAAGAGTACCGACTGCTCTTCCAGAGGTCATGAGTTCAAATCCCAGCAACCACATGGATGGCTCACAACCATCCAGAGTGAGATCTGATGCCCTCTCCTGGTATGTCTGAAGCCAGCTACAGTGTACTTACATATAATAATAAATAAATCTAAAAAAAAAAAAAAAGAAAGAAAAAGAAAGGAAGAAAGGACCATGGACTCCATTCAAAGCTCTCTAGGACATAATGTATAGTTGAACAAAAGAGGTAGGTATGCATCCTGGTGGAGAAGCCACACTGTCTGCAGCTAAGCCACTTCTCAGTAGCAGAAGATGAAAGAACCTGTTACTTGATTCGGGCCATGGGCTTGTAGGGGGGTCCAAGCATGGATTTGCTCTGGATTAAATGCTCTCAGAAAGAAAAGGCAAGCTATGACCATGTCTCCTTACTGATTATATCAGGGGTAGACTAGGGTGTGGCTGAACATTTGAAGGGAGAGAACAACCAGAGGCTCAGAGAGGAGGCAGCTGTGTTGCATGGGCTGTACAATGACCTTTCTGAGCCCAGAAGACATTGTAAAATGGTTTGTTTGTTTGTTTGTTTGTTTGTTCTTTCACTTCCTGTGACCTTGACTGGTATCCGTGCTCTGGGAGATTATGTGAGTACCAAACCAACTCCTGAGCACAGCTTAGGGTTAGCTGTACATCAGTCTCTGTATATCAAGGCCTGCTGGTGTGTGTGTGTGCGCGCGCGTGTGTGTGTGTGTGTGTGTGTGTGTGTGCGCGCGCGCGTATGCGTGTGCATGTTTTCCCTTGGAGAGCAACTCTTCGGCTCTTAGTGGAATGTACTAGATAAACCTTGGTTACATCTGGATTGTAACTGAATGTCTGATGACATTTTGTTCTCCTCTTTTTAAGACAACGATCTTAGAGGACAGAGAACATAACTCACTCAGCTTTGTACCTCCCTTACTGTGAAAAAGGTACCCGATAGGATCGAAACAAAATAAGTCCTCTACAGCCTGCCGTCCGCTCCCGCTTTTCATGCTCTGAGTTCTAACTGCCCCCTTAAGCAGCTATTATACATGAGTACAGAGAAGCTTTGTGAAGCGGCGACTTGTGTAGAACAGTCACAAAACGACATTGCTGCATAAGAGCCATTCTGAAGAGAAATTTTAGTCTGTGCTCTCCCAGGCATCTAAAAAGCTGGCAAGGTGGCTCAGCGCGTAAAGGTATGTGCCACCAAGGCTGACGACCTGAGTTTGATCCCTGATACCCACAAGGAGGAGGAGAGAACCGACTGAGACAGGTTGTTGTCTAACTTCCACACACATGTATGTATATGAGTACACTGTAGCTGTCTTCAGGCACACCAGAAAAGGGCATCAGATCCCTTTATAGATGGTTGTAAGCCACCATGTGGTTGCTAGGAATTGAACTCAGAACCTCTGGAAGAGCAATGGATGCTCTTAACTGCTGAGCCATCTCTCCAGTCCCCTTAAACATTTTTTTTAAAGATTTATTTATTATTATAATTAAGTACACTGTAGTTGTTCTCAGACATACCAAAAGAGGGCGTCAGATCTCATTATGGGTAGTTGGTTGTGAGCCACCATGTGGTTGCTGGGATTTGAACCTGGGACCTTTGAAAGAACAGTCAGTGCTCTTACGCACTGAGCCATCTCACCAGCCCTAAACATTTTTTTAAAGTTTATATTACACTGTGTATCCACAGATGCCAGAAGACAACCTGAAAGAGTCAATTCTTGCCCCTTATATTTATGTGGGTTCCAGGGAATGAACTCAGGTAATCGGGCCTAGGAACAAACACCCTTGTCCATAGAGTCATCTTGCCAGACTCTTAAAAATCTTCATAAATTGGCTGGTGAGATGGCTCAGCGGGTAAGAGCACTGACTGCTCTTCCAAAGGTCCTAAGTTCAAATCCCAGCAACCACATGGTGGCTCACAACCCCCATAATGAGAACTGACACACTCTTCTGGTGCATCTGAAGACAGCTACGGTGTACTTATTTTAATAATAAATAAATCTTTGGACCAGAGCAAGCAGGGACTGAGTGAGTGGGGTCTACCAGAGCCAGTGGGGCTGACCAGAGTGAGCAAAGGTCCTAAAAAAAAGTCAATTCCCAACAACCAATGAAGGCTCACAACTATCTGTACAGCTACAGTTGTGTACTCATATGCATAAAATAAATAAATCTTTAAAAAATCTTCATATTCATAAATTAAAATTTTTCCTATATAGAAACTCCTAGGTCCTTCTCATTATCCTCAACAAAGCTCTTACACCTGGCTCCATCCGATAATCCCTCTGCTATCTCTACCTGCCCTGGCAGCTCCACACAATACACTCTGAAGGACTTGCCCTGTGGTCTCCAAAGAGTGAAATTATTCCTCCCCCACCCGTCAAATCTTTCTCTCAGAAGCGAATACTTTTCTGGTTCTGTTTTCTGTCAAATAGTTGGGGAGAGATATAAATGGATTTGTGCTTTCTTTAACAGTCATTTGGAGTCTTTGGGCCAGTGTTCCCAAAGGAGAAAAGATTCTTGGAAAACACGAAAAACAATCATAGGAGGTGTGAAAATTGTCAGAATTCAAATCAAAGGCAAGGGCTGGTAAGATGGCTCAGTGTGTATAAAAAGGCTTGACACCAGCGAGACCTGGTGGGCCTGAGCCAGTCTCTGGAGTCCACAGGCAAAAGGGAAGAACAAGTCCAGCAGATTTCTCGCGGGGGTCCCTTGTTCTGCGGGACGAGGGATTCTGGCCAGGTGTGCAAGGGATTCAGCTTTTGACAAACAGACTAGACACGAGTGGTGTATGGTCTGAGTATATTTATTTAAATATTACATGAGGCTTTTACAATCATTGTAAAAGAGAAATGAAAAATCTGGCAGCTCAACAGTTGAGGTACCTCTGAGGCTATCTGAAACATACTGGGTCTAAAGCAGCAGCTATCTCCTCTGAACTGGTGCTGCATGGGCCTGGGGGACTGCGAGAGATACATGAATCTGAGTCTTAGCCCATCTAAGTTCTAGTGTTAGTCCTACATGTGAGTCCAAGTCCTTCTTCTCCCAGTCCTAGTGCTAGACTGAAGTCACGTAGGCAAGCGACCCCACACACACACCAAGGTCACCTGACTTCTAAAAGCCAGGTGTAGATAACTCTTCCTCAGTTCGTTGCCGTGGTTACAGACTAGGTGGGTAAGCTCTTCAACTATGTTGTCTTTCTGGGCCAGCAGAGGTTAGCAGTGGGGAACACCTGCCAAGCTAGTTCCTAGGAGTGATTCAGTTGCAAATCTAATATAGCCTGTCTATGTTGACTAAGAATGAGGATTTCACCTGATCTTGTCCTGGGATAGTTCTCCCATTCTGTAAGCTATAATGCCTTACAATGCTGGAGGCTATTAGTATGAATGGCTTAACATTCCAAGCCAGGGTTAGGCTAGGAAGTGGGAACATTGGTGAAAGTCAGAAAGCAATGTCTGAATTTTCTCTTGTTACCTGTAAGAAAATGATATCTTGGTGAGTTCCTAGCACACTAGTACGAGGACACATCTGGGCCGCCTCTGAGTTTGGGGTGCCAGGCGACATTGCGGAGGCAGGAGACTGACTTTCTTTGAAGTTTACACCTCAGATACCGCCTTCGCGCAAAGTGTGCGTGGCAGCTACACACAGATTATCCTTAGAAAAGGGAAAAAGGGCAAATTGTAAATATTAGAAAGAACGAGTCTGTTGGTGTTTCTAATTATAATATTTTCAAATGGAAGTTAATTTCATAACCATATTAAGATCCACTATACCTTTATCATTTATGAGAGAGTGTGATACACACTCTGCTAGGTCACCTACTAAGGTCAGCATCATGCTATGTTCCATGGGGCTAACAAAAGAATGAGATGACAGATTTCAGTTGAAATCTGGCTAAGACTAAGGGCAATGCAGCTTGAGGCAGCAATGGAGCGACTAGCCAAATATTTTAGAAACAAATAATATGTCCAGACTTACAGAATTCCATCCCTTTGATATCCACGTAACCGAAAGACCTCTTTTTGTGATCCCTTCCTTGCAAAAGTCACTGTGGTAAAGTTCCACAGTAGGGCAAACATCATCTAGTCACTAGGTATTTGGTAAGCGCCCACTGTGCACAGGCATCTAAATCCTAATAAGTTAAATCATTATGAAAACAAAAATAAGACAGTTCACCAAAGCATAGCACGCATTATGGGAAGGATATTATAGAAAGGGATTTCACTAATCTACTGAGCCAGTAAGCAGCTCTGTCTCACTATTGAACTCCCCTAGTTCTGTCTATTCTGTGATAATCATATTAACAACTGGGAAGAAAAACCAGGGCATTGGGAATTCGTGGTTAGGAGACTAAAGTGTTTCTTGATGGGCTCACATAAGCACATTTCTATGTGTTTTTTTTTTTTTAAAAGATTTATTTATTTATTTTATGTATGTCAGGTCAGTACACCATAGCTGTCTTCAACTATACCAGAAGAAGGGATCAGATCCCTTTACAGATGGTTGTGAGTCACTATGTAGTTGCTGGGAATTGAACTCAGAACCTCTGGAAGAACAATTGGTGCTCTTAACCGCTGAGCCATCTCTCCAATCCCTGTAAACATTTTTTTTTAAAGTTTATATAATACTGTGTATCCACAGATGCCAGAGGACAACCTGCAAGAGTTCTTGCCCCTTATTTTTATGTGGGTTCCAGGGAATGAACTCAGGTAATAGGCCTAGGAACAAACACTCTTGCCCACAGAGCCATCTTGCCAGACTCTTACAAGTCTTCATAAATTAAAATTTTTTCTATATAGAAACTCCTAGGTCCTCCTCATCATCCTCAACAAAGCTCTTACACCTGGCTCCACCCCATAATCCTTCTGCTATCTCTACCTGCCCTGGCAGCGCCACTCTCAAGGACTTGCCCTGTGATCTCCAAAGAGTGAAATTACCCCCCCTCCAAATCTTCCTCTAGAAGAGCAGTCAGTACCTTAACCACTGAGCCATCTCTCCAGCCTGTTGTTGGTTTTTTTTGGTTTTTGGGGTTTTGTTTGTTTGTTTGTTTGTTTGTTTTGTTTTGAGACAGGGTTTCTCTGTGTAGCCTTGGCTGTCCTGGAACTCACTCTGTAGACCAGGCTGGCCTCCAACTCAGAAATCTGCCTGCCTCTGCCTCCCAAGTGCTGGGATTAAAGGCATGTGCCACCACCACCCAGCACCTGTTATTGTTTTTAAATCAAGATATCCACCGGGCAGTGGTGGCACATGCCTTTAATCCCAGCACTTGGGAGGCAGAGGCAGAGGCAGATGGAATTCTGAATTCAAAGCCAGCCTGGTCTAGAGAATGAGTTCCAGGACAGCTAGGACTATACAGAGAAACACTGCCTAGAAAAACAACAAAACAAAACAAAACAAAACAAAACAACCCCAAGATATCCAAAAGAAACAATGTAGACGTTTAAAACAATGTATCAGTATGTTTGGGGGCAGGGCAGATATCATGGGATTAGCTGCTATAATTGCCATTATAGCACCATTAATTCCTTCCTCGGGAGCCTAGGTGTTACACTTGGAGGCCAACCTTCTGTTTTCCAGGACTGTTAGCAGTGGGGAAACCATTCATTCTCTCTCTTAGTTCCCTTATTCATTTGAAGGTGAACTTAGAGGCTTGGCTTATTGCAATAGAAGAAAGCATTTTTTTTGCCTTGCTGAGTTGTCTGTCCTGGGTTTTAAATAAAATAACAAAGCTGCCTTATCACTGTACAAAAGTCTTCTATTAACATTAAATACAGCATCTGAGGTAAAGATTAATTATTGCTCAGCTTTTCTTTCCAGCTAACATTCACAAAACAAGCATCAAGTTTTGATAATGATGGATGTAGCGATCTTGTCAGATGACTATTATTGTTATACTACTATTTTTATCACAATTTTCTGAAAAAGAAGGCCTTAAAATATTAGCTAAAAAATAGACTTTGTGTAGAAAAGTGTGATGTTGTAAGGCATGTTATTAAATATCAATTGACAATGGTCCTTCAGATTGGAGTGGAAGAAAATGTTTGGAGAACAGGGAAGATTTTGGGCTGAAAGGTAAAGATTTGATGAACGGGTCATAGCAGCTATGGAGACTCTTCAAGGTAAACTCAAAGGCTTTGCAAACTAACTTTGATATCATTAGGAATTCTATGAAATGCCCAAGACAACAAACGAGAGACCGAGAAATGTAAAATTTCCATATGAAAGTCAAATTATATACATTTGATTTATTAAAACAAAACAAAACAAAACGAAACTACAGTCCAACTCAGGGCCAGGGGCTTGGATGAGTAGGCATCCTTTCCAAGTTAAGTAAAATAGCATAAGAGAGTCTAAGAATTGCCCGTAAGTTACTCAGTACTCTTATTTTAAAAGTTAATAGTAGGTTAAAGCTTACCATCTCCTCCCCGAGTCCTTACCTTTAAATCCCATAAAGACAGAAAGTAGACTAGAAGTCATCAAGGTCTAGTGACAGGTGGAATAGGGCGGGTATTGCTAATGGATATGGAATTTGTTGATTTATATCAGTGGGGATGGAATGGCGAAGCAGACAGACCTAGCCCCTGTATTCATAGAGATTAGTGTCTGTGAGGTAGGTAGACAGGTGTGACCATCACTCCAGTCCATTTCCTTAAATGTACTAGCTGAAAAGGAACAAGCTAGTGTACAATATGGCCAAAGAGAGTGACTTTTAAGAACGACTAAGTTGGGCGGTGGTGGCTCACACCTTTAATCCCAGCACTTGGGAGGCAGAGCAGGCGGATTTTTGAGTTCGAGGCCAGCCTGGTCTACAGAGTAAGTACCAGGACAGTCAGGGCTACACAGAGAAAGCCTGTCTCAAAAAAACAAAACAAAACAACAAAAAAAAAAATGACTAAGTTAGTTGGAGGAAGGAGCCTGGGGAGGAGCAGGAAATCAATTATGGTCCTCCTGGCAAAGCAAACAGTGGGTTCAGGGGCCCTGAAATACCTCCTGCCATGTTTAGAATTTGGAGGGGATCACACATATGACAGTAGGAACTGTCAGCAGGATTTCAGGAGGCCAGTGATGCGATCTGATTTGAGTTTTCTGCAGAAAAGAGAATGAATTAGAGTGAAGTAAGTCTAAGGCCAGGAGAGCTAGTTAGAAGAGGGAAGGTGATCTTGGTGACACTGTGGGCTTTAATCAGGGTGGTGGCACTGAGGTAGGTAGATCGAGAAACAGATGGATCAAAAGTTGAGTCAACAGGACTTAGAAGAGCTGGAGGGGGCTGGTGAGACAGCTCGGCAGGTAAGAGCACCGACTGCTCTTCCAAAGTCCTGAGTTCAAATCCCAGAAACCACATGGTGGCTCACAACCATCTGTGATGAGATAGGACGCCCTCTTCTGGTATGTCTGAAGACAGCTACAGTATACTTATTTATAATAAATAAATCTTTGGGCCAGAGTGAGCCGGGTTGATTGGAGCGAGCAAAGGTCTTAAATTCAATTCCCAACAACCAGATGAAGGCTCACAACCAGCTACAGTGTGTACTTGTATACATAAAATAAATAAATAAATCTTTTAAAAAAGAAGAAGAAGAAGAAGAAGAAGAAGAAGAAGAAGAAGAAGAAGAAGAAGGAGAAGGAGAAGG
>NW_022196905.1:59383782-59408605 GCF_008632895.1 Mastomys coucha | reverse complement strand
AAGAAGAAGAAGAAGAAGAAGAAGAAGAAGAAGAAGAAGAAGAAGAAGAAGAAGAAGAAGAGCTGGAGGAAGAAGTTAGAGAGGAGTCCGGGATTATTACAAGTTTCGATGGGGCACTATGTGGGTCGTTCACCATCTTGGGGACACAGGCAAGGAAATCTGGGAGACTTGAGTTGTAGACATGCAAGGCTTGAGGTGCCTCTGGAAACATCTGATTGAATATGGAGATGAGGCAATAAGTATTCCAAGTCTAAAGTACAAGAAGGTTAACCTGGACCCACAGACACAAGAGTCCCCGCTTATAGTATGGATCTGAAATGCTCCTCAAAGCTCACATGTTAAGAGTTTGGTCCTCAGCCCGTCTGTGGTGGTACTGAGCGGTGGCAGAACCTTTAAGAAGTAGGACTTTAGTTGGAGGGAGTTAGGTCACATGGCGGGGCATCCCCTAAAGCACATATTATTGGGGACCCCCCAGGGAGACAGTTGTTGGGTGTCTACTCTTACCACTCCAGAGTGGGAAAGTCCACAGCCTCTCTAGTTCCAGTCATATACTAATTAGTGTCAGAGGTCTGAAAGAGGGCAGGAGGTCGAAATCTGCAAAACTTGGTAGACAGAGAACGAGTACCACCCGGGGAAATACTAAGTGCTGTGCTGTTTTAAGGAACCAATCAGAAGTAGTCCTATGAGTTTGTGGAGGGAGAAATGTATGTGTTTTCCTGAACTCTGCAAGCTCAGCAGCTGGGGAATCGCAGTAGAGAAATGGGCAGGTGATTTGGTTCAGAAATATATATAATATATATATTATAAATATATACTACGTGTATGTGTGTGTGTGTGTGTGTGTGTGTGTGTGTGTGTGTTACTATGTAGCATAAGTTGATCTGGAACTTAACAGTCCTTTCTGCTTCAGCATCCAGACCTGTAGGATTAGATTTTTTTTAAAACCTACTTCCAACAAGGAACGCTTCGACCCCCTTTCTAGCCCACCATCCAAAGGTAGGGTAGCTTGGTCCGATGATCAAAAGCCATAATATTATTTTTTATTTTAGTGACCATCCTTTGAAGATTGCAGTGGCCAAAGTCGTCAGAAGAACTTTAGAGTCCATATTAGCCACACAGGTCAAATGAGATGACGTAGGGATGGTAAATAGGGTAAGGGGATGTGGACCTATTTACAAGTAGTTCTTTGATGCAATTCCAATCTCTGTTTGTCAGGAGACCAGCAGTCCAGTTCAATAGTGTCAGGACAGCAAACACAAATAGGCAACAGAAACAGCCAGGCCTCTGCCAAACTGGCACAAGTCAGTGGGAGCTGCCAAAATCAACCAGGGATGCCAGAAGTTCTTGCAAAGCTAGTCATGCAAGCCAGCCATCACTGTCCATTGAGTCCAAACATCATGTGCCCTCCCAAAACGCCATGTGAGTCTAAATCACATAACACTACCAGAAACTTGCAGGTCATAGACCCCTTTTCATTATATTTTATTTTAGTTATTGTCTGTCTGTCTTTGTCTCTGTCCTCTGTCTCTCTCTGTGTGTCTCTGTCTTTCTCTTTCTCTCTCCAATGAAACAATTACCTAGTTTCATTTTTTGGGTTTTTGGTTTGTTTGTTTCTTTGTTTCTTTGTTTCAGTTTGACCTTCCCATTTGGCAACAGTTCCTTTAGAAGCCAGCATCCAGATCCAAGGCCCTCCAGCTCATACCATGTTCCAGCTTGGTCTGATGATCAAAAACCATAATATTATTTTTTATTATAGTTATCACCCTTTGAAGATTGCAGTGGGCAATGTCGTCAGAAGAACTTTAAGTCCCTCTTAGTCACACAGGACAAATGAGATGGAGTAGGGATGGGTATGTTTTTTTAACATTTTAATGTGAATGATCTCATAGTAACCTTCTGCTCCGTATTAGCAACTGATCACTAATAAACAATCACTCCACAGCATCAATAGCAAGTATAACTGCCATACATATTGGTTAGCAAATCATTATAAGCACAGAAAAGTACTAAGGGCATGAGAACTTCAGACAACTAATGGGAACCTCGAAATGGCCCTCAAATAAGCGTGTTTTCTCAGAGTTGTTTAACCAACCACCAGGAGGAAATCATCCCTTCATTAGTCGGAGTTTGTTTATGAGATTCGATTAGAAGCTGACCTTGTGACAGGAGTGTCAATGATGGCAGAATCGCAAGAAATGGCAAATCTGCTATTAAGTAATGAGTCTCCAAGGCACGGGAACTATTTCATTCCAGATGACAATGAGTTTTTATAGCAGATACGTAACTTACATCTCACCTAATATTCTGAGATTATTCTGTTGGCAAATCGTGCAGCTGGCAGACTGTCACCTTCCCATCAGATTTAGTGACTTGGCTGTACCATCAGTGTTTTAACTTCTCACTATGTATCTGTAGCAGGCATTTTCTTTCTGAATTAAAAATGTCATTTCATTGAGATAACTAAATGGATAGCATTCTTGCCTGTGACGTTTATCACCGAAAATGCCAGACTCAAGAAATAGAATTCACTTCGACTCCCTACCCTGGGATTAGTGGATGTCGTAGGTTTGACATATCTAGGCTCTTCAGTGCTGTGCTGATAAATCTTGCCAGTGAGCTTCTGCCCTTTCTTACAAAGCTTAGGAAGGTGAATGGCGTGCTGTTTTTTACAATGGGGAGGGCAACTTTCTTCATCCTGGTGATGCCGTCATTCTGTTTCCTGTGTGAGTAGCGTACTTCTCCTGTTCAAACAGAAAACATAAGCTACCATGGCTGGGCAGTGGTGGCGCATGCCTTTAATCCCAGCATTTGGGAGGCAGAGATAGGCAGATTTCTGAGTTCGAGGCCAGCCAGGTCTACAGAGTGAGTTCCAGGACAGCCAGGGCTACACAGAGAAACCCTGTCTCGAAACAACAACAACAAAAAATTAAGATTACTGTGAACTTCATAGTAGAAAACCCACTATAAGAGTGAACATGGGAAATGAAGTAAGCCTTCTGTGCTCAGGTGGCATAAAAACCTAATTGTAGCCACGAGTAGCCCAAAACCCTTAATGCGGATAAGACAGCATTCAGCTGCCTTCAATAAAAAGGGACTTAAATGGAAGGAGGTGGCCTCGAGCAGAGCCAACACAAATGCCAGGACTGAGGAGCCATTGTTCCAAGCTCTGCAGGGGCTTAGGGAGATTGACAAGGTACTACCACTTTCCAAAACTGAAATACCCAGGGCAAGGACACTCCGGGGCCCTGAGGCTCTTGGCCCCCAGCCCTACAGGAGCTGGAGATTCAAAGGTACAGAGAGAAGTGGAAGGAAGAGAGAGGCCTTTGCAGGGATCTGAGGAGGGAGTTTTCACCCTATGAGCAGCCCAGGACAGCTTGTCTTTAAGCTACCTTTCATGCTTCTTAGCTCCATCCAGGGCTTTCTGTGTTCCCTCTGCTGTGACTGCCATGGCAACGCTATGGCACCTGTTCACCAAACATGACAATTAGCTATTGATGGAAAGAATGGACCATAAACCAATAATCACTAGTTTTCTCTCTGTGTATGTGGGGCAGTGGACCATGCCACCAGACAGAAAACTTGATAGGGTTGAGTAGATTCAGGAGCCCTGGCAATTCTCATAACTGAGAATGGTAGGCATTTAAATCTACTCCTAACCAGGTTCATGCCCTGGAACATGTGGCCATGACACCCCCCTGAGAGGACTGTGACAAGCAGTCATGCAGGAACGGCACCCGAGGTCCTTCTGCATGCAGATGAGGCATCCCTAACATCTCAGACCAAGCCAATAAAAAGCATCCGCTTTTAGATCCCAGCCCACTCCAAAATGTTTGTTTATAAGGTCCTATCCAGAAGGAATAAAGGGCATGAATTATGTTACCAAAGATCATCTGAAAGTGCCTGTCCTTTTTTTTTAATTATTTATTTTATGGATATGAGTACACTGTAGCTGTGAGCCTTCATGCGGTTGTTGGAAGTTGAATTTTTAGGACCTCTGCTTGCTCCGCTCTCTCTGGGTGGCTTCGGCCCAAAGATTTATTTATTATTATAAATAAGTACAATGTAGCTGTCTTCAGACATCAGAAGAGGGCATCAGGTCTCATTACAGGTGGCTGTAAGCTACCATGTGGTTGCTAGAATTTGAACTCAGGACTTTCGGAAGAGCAATCAGTGCTCTTACCTGCTGAGCCATCTCACCAGCCCTGAAAGTGTCTGTCTATTCGAGCTAAATCACTCCTGAAACCAAAGCTTTTGTCTGGACCTTAACCTGTCCCAACCAGCTGGGTGCTCAAGCCTACCACAGCCACTTCCTGCTCCATGGTCCCAACCTTGGCCCCTAGCTACATGCCACTAACTCTAGGGCAGTGGTGGGCCACAGAAGAGGCCTGGCATCCCGCCTTGTTCTAGCTTCCCCTCAGAGAGCTGCAACTCTTTTGCCACTCCAGCCATGCCAGAGCTCCATGGATCCCTGCAGACAATGCCTGGTATGCAGACCAGCATGTGTAGGTTAGGTTTTCATACTTTACATTTCTATCTATCTATCTATCTATCTATCTATCTATCTATCTATCTATCTATCTATCTGCCTATCTATCTATCCACATACCTATCTACCTACCTACCTATTTACTTTTAGGTAAGTCCTCACTAGGTACACTAGGCTGGTTCCTAATCTTCCCACCTCTAAGTACCCGAGATTACTAGGCACATGTCACTGCACTCGTGATTTAAATATTACATATCTTGGGGACTAGAACGATGGCTCATTGGTTGTAAACAAGTACTGCTCTTGCTTAGGATTAGAGTTCAGTTCCCAGCACTCCCATCAGGTGGCTCACAACCACCTGTAAATTCAGCCCTAAGGGATCTGATGCCTTCCTCTGATCTCCATGGCCACATTCACATGCCTGTATACATAGACATCTACATAAATAAATAACAATATAAATCTTTAAAACAATATCTGGGCTGGAGATAAGCTCAATGGTAGAAGGTATGATTAATATGCCTGAAGCTCTGGGTTTGGTCCCCAGCATTGATAAATAAATAATAGATCAATCTTGAATCAATTATGTTTCTTGTTCTTTGCTTGCATACAGATAGTGCTGTATGAAGGCAAGAGCCTGGCCTTGGAAGTCAGAGATGTAAATTTTAGTTTCAGTGTTCTACTAACTAGCTGTCTAGCTCATAATTCTTCTGAGTTTGATACATTTTAAATTAAAAAAATATATTTGCAGAATGTATTAATACACACACACACACACACATTTGTATGCATGCCGAAGTCAGAGCCAAGGTCAGATTACCGACTCTTCCTACTGCATGGGTCCTGGGAATTGAACTCAGATAATAAGACTTGGCAGTAGATGCCTTTCCTCATGTCAATATGCCAGTCCTCAATCTGATGAGTTCTTGGTACAGACACGGGGAAGGTTGGTTATAGTGCTACATGCCAATAGAATGGGCTGAAGAGGTAGCAGCAGGAGAGTCACAAAAAGACCTTCAGCAGCTCCACTCCAGCAGCAGATTGCCAAGTTTTAAGTAAGAAATCCCCTCTCCAAAAGAAATCTGTCCCGGAAGCCTAAGCAAACAACCAACCAAGAGCTGGTTTGGTGGGTATAGATTTTAAAAGCAGGGTTTTCTCTCCATAGTTTATAAACAATGCTTAAAAACATACCACATCTCAAGCTAATGGCCGCACTTCAGGACAAGGCATCCAGGCACCCAGCTCTTAAATCATTAACAGTCCCAGTTTGGTCCTGATCCCTATCAGCCCACAGCAGCTCTCAGAGAGCTCGCTCCAAAGCTATCCTGTGCCCCTCATGCCTTTTGCATATGCTATCAATAACCTTCTTTCCAAACCCATTCCTATTCTCCCTGATAAGCACCAGGACATTCCTTAAATTGCATCTTCCGTCTCTGAGTCTCAGAGAAGCTTTGCCATCTACAACCACAATGTCTTGTAGAAAATGTGAACATTTCCCTTTTTGGAACTAAACTCAATGTGGATCAAGTGCTCTGTGACCAAGCTATGTCATTCAATCTCTCTGAGCCTGTGTTTGGATAACTTTAAACAAAAGTGTCTTTCTGACATACAGCTGAACTCAACAAATGACATGATTATATATATGTATGTGTGCATGTTTTGTGTACCTATGCAGATGTGTATAGGGTTCAGAGCTCAGTGTCCAAACATTTTCCTCAATGGTATCTGTGCCTTATTTTGGCTCTGCTGGGCTACCTGCCTGGTTAGCAAGCCCCAGAAATCCACTCGTCTCTCAGCCTTGAAATGCTGGGATGTATGTCATCACACTGAGCTTTTACCTGGGTGCTGGAAATCAGAATGCAGGTCCTCATGCTCACATGGCAAGCATTTTACTCATGAAGCCATCTCCCCAAATCAGCCCTGTGTGTACTACTTTTTAAATCTTCAACAATTAACATTCTTTCCGAGGACTCTCCCCCACAAAGCTTCTGTGGCTAAGCCTAGAAAGCCACCCAGTTTTGTAGAAACGCAGGCCTGGAGGTCTGGCAGAACTGCCCTCGGAAAGCAGCTGGCTTCCATGCCAAAGGCCAGGAGGGAGACGTGGGCAGCAAAAACACCTAGCAGTGCGGTGCATCAGAGCTCACCAGTGGAATCTGCGTAATAGCCTAAGTCACAGGGAGGGGTGATCTGGCCTGTATCTTACTGGTAGGAAGCTTAGCTAGTGTGAGATAGGCCTTGAGACCGAAGCAAGTAAACACCCACGCCATACCAAAAGAAAGGCAGGGAGGCAGGGCCTGCATTCAGTCCTCATAACTAAAACCCAGCAATGACAGTGTAGGTGGTGGCTAACTGCATGAACACAATGGTTTCTATAACTGCATAGACCCAAAGATCAGAGATCCAAAAGGTCAAGCATATATATGTGCTCTATACCTGTCTGCCACAAGAAGGCATCAGACCCCATTGTAGATGGTTGTGATCCACTACATGATGGCTGGGAATTGAACTCGGGACCTCTGGAAGAGTAGCCAGTGCTCTTAACCATTGAGCCATCTCTTCAGCCCTAGCTGAGGGATTTTAAGCAAGCGATTGTTAGCATTATTTTCAAGCCTTGAAGAGATTATCTATGTGAAACCATTAGTGTTGTTATCAGAGCATGATAGGCATTCAACAAATGCTAGTTATTGTAATAATAATTATGTTAATGATCACAACCAAGACAGTTCTCGAGAAATGTTTCATAAATTCCAAGATGCAATAACTAGCATCTGAAGTGAGACCAGTTGCTGGGAATAAGCCTGTTCACTTGATCCTATGCTTGGGAGAAGTTAAGAAACAAGGCTAGCAGGGTAGCTCAGTGGATAAAGGCCCTGGCTTTTATTTGGCCTTGTGACCCAAATTCAACCCCAGAACCCACACAAAGATGAACGACTCTAGGAAGACACTACCTCTGCCCTCCATACACATGTCATAGCATACACATGTGCACAGACACACATTTGCATTATATATATTTACAAACTTTAGTAATTTAAGAAATAGGGTCTGGCCGGGTGGTGGTGGCACACACCTTTAATCCCAGCACTTGGGAGGCAGAGGCAGGCGGATTTCTGAGTTCGAGGCCAGCCTGGTCTACAGAGTGAGTTCCAGGACAACCAGGGCTATACAGAGAAACCCTGTCTAAAAACAAAAAACAAAATAAAACAGAAATGGGGTCTGAAGAGGTGGCTCAGTAGTAGAGAGCATTGGCTGCTATTTTTAGAGGACCTGGGTTTGATCCCCAATACCCACATGGTACCTACTGTCTATAATTCCAGTTCTGGGAGACCCAGTGCCCATTTTTGGCCTCTGTGTGGCACACAGATATTCATGCAAGCAAAGCACCCATGCATATAAGATAAATATAAATATTTTTAAAAAAGGAATTTTAAAAATAGATTAAAATTACAGACCAGGCAGCAGCTCTGCAAAGAATTTTAATTTACTGGCAAACTGTGACTATAGACTTTGTAACAAACACAGTCATGTGACAATTTCCTTTATTGTTTTTCAGCAATAGTTGTGTGTAAAATTGGCTCCTTTCAATTTTAAAACCAGTTTAGAATTTTCTTTTAATTTTCAAGTTTTAAATTTTTTTCTCATTATAATGTCCGAGCTTAACTTTAAAAATTATTGTCAGACACTGATTTTTAGAAATGAGCTATGTTCACTAGCCATACAACTATAATTTAAATGTCACCAAATCAAGTATTATGTTGAATGTCCATTACATTCCAGGCAATGCCAAGATATTCAAGTAGGTAAAACAGACCCGGAGTTAATCAGCTCTCAATTGCTATAAGAAAATGTCTTAAGGGACTGGAGAGATGGCTCAGTAGTTAAGAGCACTTCTTGCTCTTACAGAAGGCTGAAGTTCGATTCCCAGCTTAACTGTCTGTAACTCCAGCTCAGGGATATGCAATGCCTCTGACCATTTCAGGCATCCATGTGTACACACCCATCCACTGCCCACACACACACTCATAGTTTTTAAAAAAAGAAATCTTAAAAAAAAAAATGCCTAAAGAAACCAATCTTGTGTTAGCTGACAATTGTGAGGTCTCACTCATGCTAAGTCCCTTTGCTCTTGAGCCCTGTGACAACTTTTACCTCCATTTCTCTCTCTTAGTCTCCTCATGCTCCCATTGAATCCCTTTCCCTTCTCAACTGCTCTTTTTCTTTAATGATGGGGCGAGCTTCATTAGAGTTGCTTACAGAAGGGTGGGTGGAATTGCTTATAGTTGCTTGCCAATGGCTTACCAGCAACAATAATGTCTCTCCCTCCCCATTAACCATTAACTGCATATAAATTTTTACAAAGAGGTGGGGCCTTGGGAGTCCTTACCCTTCCATGATAAGATATTGAAGAGCCCAATCTTGTGCAGGCAATTATAGCTGCTGTGACTTTAAGAGTACAATGGCCCTGCCATGCCTGGTGGGGTCTGCATTCTACACCATTCCACCCCTTGGACCTGTTCTTCCCACCCTTTGTCCCATTTGTGTCCTCCTCTAAATATTCAACATATAGGCCTTTGGGAGATGCGTCAAATTCAAACTATAGCAAACCAAACTCATACCCTCCTGAAGCTGACCCTCAGCGTTTACCTACCTTCCCAGTGCCAATTCTTATATGAGTCTGTCTGTCTGTCTGTCTCTCTTATGAGACCAGGACTCATTGGGAAGATTGGGGAGGACTCAGGGACTAGGGAGTTGGCTCAGTCCATAAACCACCTGCTGCTCAAGCCTGAGGCCCTGAACTTGAATCCCAGCTCCCATTTAAAAATCTGGGTGTTATGGTTTGTAATCCCAGTGCTGGACAGGCAGAGACAAGAGGATGGGCTAGGGGTCCCTGGCCATCCAGTCCAGCCTAAACGATGAGTTCCAGGCCAATAGAGACCTTCTCTCTAAGGGGGTGGATGGCATCCCAAAAAATGGCATTCAAAGTTATCCTCAGGCCTCCATGTGTACCTATACATACATACATATATATATATATGTATATATATATATATACTTGAACATACATGCATATGTACATGTACAACATACACACATGCATTTTAAAGGAAAGGAAAGATTCTGATAGCTAAGCATGGTGTCTCATTCTTGTAATCCCAGTACTTAGGATGCTGAGGCAAGAGAATTGTCTTAGTTCCAGGCCAGCCAGGACAACATAGCAAATTCCATGTCAGCCTGGTTTACAGAGTGAGACTCGATCTCAAGCAAACAAAAACAAGCAAAAAGACAAAAAAATGAAAAAAGAAGGAAAAGAAGGAAGTGGGGGGCGGCTGGAGAGATGGCTTAGCGGTTAAGAGCATTGACTGTTCTTCCAGAGGTCCTGAGTTCAATTTCCCAGCAACCACATGGTGGCTTACAACCATCTGTAATAGAGTCGAATTGTACTTCAAAGCTATACTAATAAAACCAGTAGTGAAGAAGAAGAAGGAGAAGGAGAAGGAGAAGGAGAAGGAGAAGGAGAAGGAGAAGGAGAAGGAGAAGGAGAAGGAGAAGAGGAAGAGGAAGAGGAAGAGGAAGAGGAAGAGGAAGAGGAAGAGGAAGAAGAAGGAGGAGGAGGAGGAGAAGAAGAAGAAGAAGAAGAAGAAGAAGAAGAAGAAGAAGAAGAAGAAGAAGAAAAAGAAGAAAAAGAAGAAGAAGAAGAGGAAGAAGAAGAAGAAAAGGAGGAAGCAAAGAAGGAAATAACAAATTAGTTATCTGGTAATTCCCACCACCAGAATCCATAGGACGGAACGTTCAGCTTTGTGTTGTATTTACTGTCCTCACTACAGGGCAGAGATGTCTGACCACACAACCATGGACCAGGTATGCCCACTGAGCATGTGAACTGTGTCAAGCCCAAATGAGATGCTTGCACACGTGCAAGATTTCAAAGACATAGTAAGGTCACAAGAAGGTAGACTATTTCACTAATAATTTTCATACTGATGACACATCAAAATAACATTGTGGGGGGCTGGAGAGGTGGCTCAGCGGAAGGAGGGTGGGAGGATGGGTAGAGAGGTGCTCACAGGAGAGAGGACTCAGGTTTGTATAGAGAACCCAGGCTCAGTTCCTAGAACTCCCATGGTGACTCACAAGCATTCATAACTTCAGTTCCAGGGGATCGGGCTATCTGCCAGCATCAGGCACACACTTGCTACATACATACATGAGGCAAACATTCATTCATAGGAAGTAAAAATAAGTCTTTAAAAAAATTATTTCATAAAAGCCCAAGGTGCTTATCTTAGATGCTCCATCCCCAGAGACTGTTAGTTAACCTCCCATGGCTTTCTACCTTCTCAGTTCTTTAAAGTTATCACAACCACGTAAGCAGAACGGGTGAATGGGGGGCTGGCGTGATGGCTCAGTGGGTAAGAGCACTGACTGCTCTTCCGAAGGTCCTGAGTTCTGATCCAGCAACCACATGGTGGCTCACAACCACCCACCCGTAATGAGATCGGACACCCTCTTCTGGTGCGTCTGAAGACAGCTACAGTGAATTACGCCTGAGCGAGCGGGGCACGTCCTGAGTTCAATTCCCAGCAACCACATGATGGCTCACGGCCATTTGTACAACTTCAGTGTACTCATACACATAAAAAAACAAAAAAACAAACAAACAAAACAACAACAACAACAAAAAACAGGTGGATGGGAAAGCAAAGCCTGATTCTTCACACTCTTTTTTTAAAAAAGATTTATTTATTTATATTTATTTATTTATTTATTTATTTATTTATTTAATGTATATGAGTACACTGTAGCTGTCTTCAGACACACCGGAAGAGGGCATCAGATCCCATTACAGATGGTTGTGAGCCAACATGTGGTTGCTGGGAATTGAACTCGGGACCCCTGAAAGAGCAGTCAAGGCTCTTAACCGCTGAGTCATCTCTCCAGCCACCGATTCTTCACATTCTTAAGCAATGATTCATTCCTTAAGACTCTGATTTCATCGTCTAAGATCAAGCATTGACAAGCTGAGGATCAAAACCCATTCTAGTCTATATGCCACAAGTTGTGAACTGACCATTTGCTAAAAAAGAGTTTCTGTGTTTGTTGTTGAAAAAACCCAAAAGCATAACAATATTTCACCACACAAAAATACATAAAAATCAAATTCCATAATCTCTGTTTCTTTTTTTAAAGAGCTTTCTCAGAACATACCCACGACAATTTATTTATAGTCTTTTGTTTCTGTTTTTCTAAGACAGTCTCTCTCTATATATGGTCCAGGCTGTCTTCAAACTCCTGATTCCCTACCACAACCCCCAAGTGTGGAAATTTCAGATACTTGTCACCAAGCTCACTGCTTATGAAAGTTGTCATGTAGTTGTATTCATGGTACACGGCAGCACTGGATATTCTGACAGAGACCACGTGCACACCGAAAGCTGAAATATTTAGAAGACTGTGGGAATGTAACTGAGTGGCTGAGTATGAAGCAGCTCAATGCTAACATACATACTTGGCATACTTAAGGTCCTGGGTTCAATCCCCAGCATCACCATCCTGCTTACAGAATTTACCAACTGGCTCTTGCCAAGCCCTGTCTTAAGGTGTTTCACAGATGGAAAGCCTTTAAAAGTACACAAAACTCACCAGGTGGTGGTGGCACACGCCTTTAATCCCAGCACTTGGGAGGCAGAGGCAGGTGGATTTCTGAATTCGAGGCCAGCCTGGTCTACAGAGTGAGTTCCAGGACAGCCAGGGCTACACAGAGAAACCCTGTCTCGGGGGAAAAAAAAAGTACACAAAACTCATGCTGGGAGGCTGGAAAGATGGCTGACTGCTCTTCCAGTCCTGAGTTCAGTTCCCAGCATCCATGTTGGCTCATAACCACTTGTAACTGCAGCTTCAAGTCTAGCTTCTGTGATTACCTACACATATGTCTCTCTCTCTCCCTCTCTCCCTCCCTCCCTCTCTCTCTCTCTCTCTCTCTCTCTCTCTCTCTCTCTCTCTCTCTCTCACACACACACACACACACACACACACACACCACAAATAAAAAATTAAGTAAAAAACATTTTTAAGTATATGGGATGGAATTGTATCTAAAGTTTTAAGTAAATAAAATCAATTGTAGGCATTTTCTGTAGGCTGATAATCTTTTAAAATGAACTTGGTAAGACAAAACAAAACCCAAACAAATAAAAAAACAAAAACAAAAACCTATTCTGAGTCGAAAGCTAAGCTATAGTCACGTGTCAAAAAGCTTTCTGCTTCTTTCATACACTGTTTTTTTTCTTTAATCAATTTTATGTATATGAGTACACTGTAGCTGTCTTCAGACATACCAGAAGAGGGCATCAGATATTACATATGGTTGTGAGCCACCATATGGTTGCTGGGAATTAAACTCAGGATCTTTGGAAGAGCAGCCAGTGCTCTTAACCACTGAGCCATCTCTCCAGCCCTGAAGCACCACTTCAAATTTTAAAATGGACATTCCCATATTCAGGTTTCATGCCTTTAATTTTTCACTGTATTATTTATTTGTGTATGTGTATGTGAGGATGCATGTGCATGTCTGTGTATGACACAGTGCGTCTGTGAGTCTCTGTATGTCTCTGTGTGTGTGTGTGTGTGTGTGTGTGTGTGTGTGTGTGTGTGTGTAGGTCAGAGGTCAATTTGTAAAAGTCAGTTCTCTTTTTCCAGCATGTGGGTCCCAAGGATCAAACTCAGCTTGTCAGACTTGGCAGCCAATCACTTTACCCACTGAGGCTTATATTGCTAGCCTTATATTCTGGTTTCAATCAGATTTTTTTTTTTTTTTTTTGGTTTTTCGAGACAGGGTTTCTCTGTGTAGTCCTGGATGTCCTGGAACTGGAACTCACTCAGTAGACCAGGCTGGCCTCGAGCTCAGAAATCTGTCTGCCTCTGCCTCCCAAGTACTGGGATTAAAGGTATGCGCCACCACTGCCCGGTTTTCAATCAGAATTTCAACCACCCCAAATCAAAGGAGAGCCACAGGCAGTTCTAAGCTGTCAGTGAACGAGAATGTAGTTCTGTTAAAAAATTTATTTCTTTTTATTTTACATGTAAGAGTGTTGGTTTGCGTGTATGGATGTGTACTATGTACATACATGCCTGGTGTCTGCAGAGGTCAGAAGAAGGCACCGTATCCCCCTTGGAAATGGAGTTCCAGATGGTTGTGAGCCATCGGGTAGGTGGAGGACTCCAATCTGGATCTTCCAGAAAAGCAGTTAGTGCTCTTAACCACTGGGCCACCTCCCTGGTCCCCAAGAATGTAGTTCTTGGATCCTTTATGCTCAGGTTTCAGTTTTGATTCATGTAACTCAGAAAACACAGCACGAAGTTCCCTTAAGCCTCGTTTTGTCACGTGCAAAATGGCAAAAGTCAGTTCTCTCTAAGGCCAAGAGAGGATGGAAGGGAGCCACAAGTATTGCTCCAACGACTTGCTTCGAACCAATATTCTTTCTAGCTGATCACTTATTTGTGTAAGAAATAAGGTCTCACTGAGTGTCCCAGGCTGACCTCGAACTCTCCAGACTTTTTTGACTCCACCTCTCTATTGCTGGGATCACAGGCCTGAACTGCCACAGCCAGTTAAAGAAATACCCCTCACACCATTGGTTATTTCCTAGTGAGTGTGAAGGGGAGCTGCTCTTCTACAGTCAGACAGACAGACAGACAGACAGATGTGGATCCCTCGTTCTTTTTATAGTTCAACATGCTTCTTATATGGGATCTTTGGGAATGGCTTTTCCATTTTCTAGTTTTTTTTCTATTGCCCCTGTTTGTTTCTCTCAGATACCAAAGGCTGAGCTAACTTATAAGGAGGTAGTTATTAACTACAATTCAAAACACATCCTAAAGGTCTTTTTTCCCGTCCTCTGTGCTATCAGAACATCTGTCTTACTCCTACTTGTGTGTGTCTGTGTGATCACAGCACCTGTTTGTGTGTCTAATTTCTGAAACAGACCATTTCCTAGGAAATGAATTGGGGGAGGCTAGAGACTGCTCTTGCAGAGAGAGGACCCAGATTCTGTTCCAAATGCCCATACTGAGTGACTCAGACTGACTGCCTGTAACTCCAGGTCAAGGAAATCTCACAACATTCTTTTGGACCTTACAGCAGACATCTACAGTCTCTCTCTCTCTCTCTCTCTCTCTCTCTCTCTCTCTCTCACACACACACACACACACACACAGACATATACACAGACACACAAAACACAGTCACACGCAAACATAATTGAAAATAAGTAGCCTGGGGGCTGCCGAGATGGCTCAGCGGGGTAAGAGCACTGACTGCTCTTCCGGAGGTCCTGAGTTCGGATCCCAGCAACCACATGGTGGCTCACAACCACCCACAATGAGATCGGACGCCCTCTTCTGGTGCGTCTGAAGACAGCTGCAGAAAATTGCGGGGCCGGAGGGAGCGGAGCGGGCCGGAGAGAGCGAGCTGGAGCGAGCCGGGCCGGAGCTAGCGGGGCCAGAGCGAGCCGGGCCGGAGCGAGCCGGGCTGGAGCGAGCCTGAGCAGAGGTCCTGAGATCAACAGCAGCCACACACATGATCGAACACAGTCATCTGTACAGCTACAGTGTACTCATACACATAAAAATGAAATAAAATAATTCTTTAAAAAAAAAAAAAGAAAAAATGTAGCCTGGCTATGGTGGCACACACCTTTAAGCGCTTGGGAGGCAGAGGCAGGCAGATCTCTAAGTTTGAGGCAGCCTTGTTTACAGAGAATTGCAGGACACCCAGAGCTACACAGAGAAACCCTATCTTGAAAAAATCAAAGGAGAAGGAAAGAAAGAGAGAAAGAAAGAGAAAGAGAGACAATAAATAATTAAATAAATATCTAAAAATTATTTAAAGGAAATGATTTAAGGATTTAGTAATTTAGTTGGTAAAGGATTTCTTCAGAAAAGAACACTATGCCCATACTTTTTTTTTTTTTTTGGCTCCAAATTTCAATGTCCTCTTTCTTTAAGTCTAGGACTTAAATATCCTGTAACACTCAAATGCACAGCACCTCCACACTCTGAAAAGACCTTGTGCTCATCAATCTTTCATTACTATGGTTAAACACCCGAGGCTGGGTAACTTTATAGAGAAAAACAGTTAACTAACTGGTTGTCAGTTCTGGAGGTTCAAGAGCATGGTCTCCACTTCTGTTTGGCTCTGAAGAAAGCCTTGTGGCAGATAACATTGTGATGACAGGAACTGTGTGTAAGAAAAAGAGACCACCTGTGGAGCTGGGGAAAACAAAGTTGCGGCAGAGGCAAAAATTAATTCAGGGTCCCCAGAGAACTATCATAAATCCTTCTCGGGACATCCCCCAAATGTCCCAATCTTCGACCACTAGGCCCCATCTCTCAAAAGTAAGCTACCCAGTTAGCATTGCCATATTAGGGACCACGATTCCAACATGCAAACTCTTGGAAGGCAGACCACACCGAGCCTAGACATAGGCACCCAGACCACGCTGACAAAAAACTGGGTTTGGTGGTGGTGGTAGTGGTTTGTTTGGTTTGATTTGGTTTGGTTTGGCTTGGTTTGTTGTTTGTTTTGAGACAAAATCTCATGCAGCCAATCCTGTCCTGCCCTTGGATGCCTCTCTTTTCTTTTTCTTTTACCTCCTTTGTTCTAGGGATAATAGATGCTTCCAGGCCTGATTGAAAAGGATATTTTTAAATTTTTTGTGTATATTTAGTTTTGTATGAGTGGTTTTTGTATGGTTTGATAGGGTTGGCACCTATTTATATTTTTGATGAAGGACAAGTTGAGTGTGGGAACCTGGGTAAATAGCCATCAAATTTGCAATTATTTGCAATGATTATTGAATGACCACCTTGAGCTGAATCATGGTTTAATCCTCTAAAGACTGAACAAGATATCATGTCTTCAAATAAGGGACAATCTTACCACACTGCGTGGCACAATGTGGGCACTGACAGAAAGAGGACTTATGATAAAGTCATTGTCGTCCTGTTATAGACATCTCCATAGGAACAGAACACGAGGGAGACAGGAAAGGTGGTCTCTAGAGCAATGCTTCCTGCAGTGATAGCAATGCCCCAGGCCTACAGTAGGTTCCTGGCAGGCATTTCCATTTCCTTTTGGCTCTGGTGAAAGCCTCATGAAAGATGACAGTAATAGTAGGAACATATAAAAAGTATTTTTGTTTTTGAGACAGGATTTCTCTGCATAACAGCCCTGGCTATCCTGGAACTCACTTTGTAGATCAGGCTGGCCTCAAACTCACAATGATCCACCTGCCTCTGCTTTCCAAATGCTGGTATTAAAAATGTGTGCTACCACTCCCAGCTTAAAAATGTAAGATCTAAAACTTCGACAGGCGTGTGTGGCTTATCATACTGCATGGAGCAGCCTAATTCCAGAATTTAAAGATAAAGCAGGTAGGCGGGGCTGTACACATGCGAAGCCACACAGCCTGACTCTGATCCAAGGAACCCACAAAATGGTAGAAGACAACTGACTTCACAAAGATGTCCTCTAATTTCTACCTGTGCACCATGACACATGCATGTACCCCACACTTATATCACACCACACACACATGCATACACACACACACATGCATACAGACATCACATACACACACATACATACACATACATACATACAAATCACATATACACACATACCACACATACATACACCATACACACACACATGCACATACATGCACATTCCACATATACACACACATTTATATATACACACCACACATACCACACACACACCACATACACACATCCCCCACATAATAATGTTTTAAAATGCAAATAAAAATGTGTGTGTGAGTGTTTCACCTGCATGCATGTCTGTGCACTATGTGTGTGCCTAACCCTAACATTCCCTTCAGAGGGCAGAAGTTATGACCAGTTGTGAGCCACCATGTAGATCCCAGGAACCAAACCAGGTCCTCTGGAAGAGCGGCCAGTGCTCTTCAATGCAAAGTCATCTCTCCAGCCCTAATAAAAAAGGAATTTTTGCTGTGCACGGTGGCACATAGCTTTAATCTCAGTCTATGGGAGGCAGAGGCAAGTAGATCTCTATGAGTTTGAGGCCAGCCTTGGCTACATACTGAGTTCCAGGACTACAAAAAGAAACCCTGTCTCAGAAAAAAAAAAAAAGAAAGAAAGAAAGAAAGAAAGAAAGAAAAGAGAAAGAAAAAAAATTTAAAAGATACCAACAAATTAGCAAAATAATTGAGATGCTAAAGTTTATGGTAAACATATATATATATATATGTTATATATATATGTATATATATACATATATAGAGAGAATTAAACCATGACAGTGTAAAGCAGCTTTAGGCCTACAGCAACCCTGAGAGAAAAGCACGATATATACCATACCCCACTGTCACCACTGTCAACATCTTATCAGTTCTCAGCTTTGACTAAGAGCAAGCAAAACCTTCCACATCATGCCATGTCATATAGCTGAAATCACATATATGTAATCTTTTCAGATTTGCTTTTTTTTAAAATTTGTACATTTGTTAACTGTGCATGTGTGTATGTGTGTGTGCCTGCATGTGACTGTACATGTGTATTTGTGTGTGTGTGTGTGTGTGCGTGTGTGTGTGTGTGTGTGATACATGGGAATTAGAGGGAAATTTGCAGGAGTTGGGTCTCTCCTTTCAGTTGTTAGAGTTTCGGGGACTGAACTCAGTCAGAAGACTTGGCAACAAGCACCATGACCCACTGACCCATCGCCCTGCTCCCAACTCTCTGGATTGATTTCTTTCATTTATAAATATGCACTCAATATTTTTCCATATCTTCTCTGGGGAACAAGTTTATATTTAATAAGATTGCTCATGCCATCTGTCATGATGCAATGGTATGAAAGGATAAGCAAAAATTATTCCATCCAGAGCCAGGTGTGAGGGTGCTTGCCTATATAACCCCTCAGCAACTGGGAGGCTGAGGTAGGAGAATTGTGAGTTCAAGACCAGCCTGGGCCACAAAGTAGTGAGGAGGTGTCTCAAAAATAAATAAATAGGGCCAGAGGGATTGCTCAACATGTGAAAACATTTGTCATACCAACCTGAAGGTCTGAGTTTAGTCTCCCGGGAACCCGAGATGGAAGGAGAGAACTGGCTCTCTTGAAAGTTGTCCTCTGACACCCATTAATGATAAAATAAGATCTAAAGTAAGTAAATAAAGTCTGGGGCTATAGCTTAGTGGTAAAGCACTTGCTCAGCTTATACGTAAGGCCCAGGGTTCAATCCCCAGCATCTATACCCTGCCCCCAAAAGAAAGAAAACACCAATATTTTAAATCATAATTTATTGATTCTATTTATACTCATTAAAAAAAACCATTAATGTAATGTAAAAGAATGCTAAATAAAATTTCAGTATCCAGTCTGTATTCCGAAACGAGTAACCCCAAACAGTAGATTCCAGCCACAGCTTCACATCACCGACCGCGGTTGATGGATAGAGTAGATCAGACCGATTTCTAGAGCTGAGCTATCAATGGAGATTCACGGTCGAGACTCGGGGTCACAGGAAGAGCGTACCAGGAAGGACCGTGGTCAGGGGAGCACCATTCTAGGAAGAACTGAAAGGGACGCAGTGCGACTGAGTGGAAAGAGGAAGACACGCAAAGCACAGTGGGAAGCCGAGATGGGCAAGGGCTAAGTCCAGGATAGAAAAGGAACTGTGCTTTCTATTTTGAGCAAGTGAAACCCACTTAAAAGACGTCTCGGGGATTGGGAAAGAACAGTAACATGCCGGGATTCAAATGTTCGTGTTAAAGGATCCAATCATGAAATGTAGACTTGGAAAACACCAGGGTAACTGAGTTGTGCAGGATGTCTTCCAAGAACACGTTTTCATCAAAGTGCATAACAGAGCCCCAAGGTGTTTTCCAACAGGGCAGCCAGGCAGACTCTACGACTTGTGTGCTTAAAGCCCTCTAGCGAGCCCTGTGCTCTCTGAGCCTTGCGCTGTCCCGCAGGTCTGGTCCCATGATTTCTCCTACCTCTCCAGTAGTTTCTGCCTCATGCCACTTGAATGCCATTGGCCTCCTAGCTGTGTTCCTTAAATATGCCCTGTATTTCCTTGTGGTAAAGTCATCCCTTGCTGGTTTCTCTGCTTTAGACTTCTCTCTCTCTTTTTTTAAAGATTTATTTATTATTTATTTATTATAAGTACACTGTAACTGTCCTCAGATGCACCAGAAGAGGGCATCAGATCTCATTATGGGTGGTTGTGAGCCACCATGTGGTTGCTGGGATTTGAACTCAGGACCTTTGGAAGAGGAGTTGGTGCTCTTACCCGCTGAGCCATCTCTCCAGCCCCCAACTTCTCTTCTCCCAAACACCCCCATGGTTCCTTCCCTCGTTTCCAACAAGTTTCTATCCAAATGGCTTCATCGATGGCTTGCATTTCTTCAACCTAAGCAATATATCTAGATTCCTATCTCCAGCCTCTCTGCGATTTAGATTTGGCTCAACCTTAATCCTACCCAAAGACTCAGGCCCTGGAGAGAGGCAGTGTTGGAAGGTGGTGGGATCTCTAAGGGGTGTGGCATGGTGGGACTTGGTTTTGGGGAGGGTATGGCTCTGGGAATGGCCTTCAGAAATATGAGTAATACAAGTCCCCAATAATGGAATACTGACTAACTAAAGCCAATGCTCCCCTTTTCTCCATGGCACAGCTGGCGTACCGTTGTTTACTGTTTTTGCACTTAGTGTTTTTCTCTCCCCACTAGAGTGTAAACTCCATGAAACCTTGATTTGTTCCCTGCTCTGTCGTTAATACGGTGTTCAGTCCATGAATGAGCGCCTTGATTAACCTCTCAAAGTTCTTCCCCATGTTACTGACTACAGTTGGCTGAAGCAGGACTAGCACTTCATGTTCTGGTGCTTTACGCAAAAGCTCCCTGGCTCTCTGCCTTAGGGCAAGTTCCAAGAATTGTGTCCAATCTCTTCCATCTTCTGCCTCTCTCTCCACCTCAAGTATCTACGGAGGAGCTGTGCCAACCCTCCACCCGGTAGCTACTCTTCCCAGGTCACTCTCGTGTTCTATCAGACAATAAGAACGTGGCAAATACATCTGGGAGCCACAGAGCTGAACTGAACTTTTGGTGGCTGAAGCCCAAGTACAGAGCTTTGGAGTCTCTCTGGGGTAAGCAGAGAGACAAGGCAGCTGCTGCTGCACTATAAAGCTGTCCCTTGCATACCATACACCACACGGACTCTACATCCTGCCGGCTAGGACCTAGGACCCACTGCATAGCTACATAGAGACACCATATTACCTGGAGAGCTACTTTTGTTTTTCTTTTGGAAAAGCAACCAAAGCTAAGAGAGTTTGGGTCGATCTTATAGCTCGCTGGCATCTTTTTGTTGTTGTTGTTGTTGTTGTTCGGGTTTTGAAATACAGTGTTTGACGTGGGAGTGACTTAGGCGAGAAGGGGTGAGTTTGTGTGTGCCACAGCTGTGAGTTAGTGACAAGCTCCTGGATTTTTTTTCTTGCCTCTGCATCCCAGGTTTTAAAATTCCCGGTTCCTGTTCTGCTTACATCTCTGGGATTCCCACCACAGGGCTAAGCACATGCTGTGTGAGTCGTGTGACCCCATTCTGATTGTTATAAGCAACAGCACTGCAGGAACGCACCTCCCAAGTGCCCTGTAGGATAAAAACATGATGGGAGACACACGTTGGAGCTGTTCATGCCCATGGAAACCCTTCAGCCCACAACATCTAGAGTTTCTCTTACAGATGTGTTTTTTTATGCCAGGAACAAGTTGACCTACTTGTCTAAGTAATTATTTAGTTTTTCCTTTTAAAAAAATATATATTTTTTAATTTTTATTTTATGTATATGACCGTTTTACCTACTTGTATGTGAGTGTACCACATGTATGCCTGGTGCCTGAAGAGAGTGCTGGTCCCTCTGGGACTGGGCTTTTGACAGCTGTAAGCTACCACATGAGTGCTGAGAACCAAACCCAGGTCCTCTGCAAGAGCAGCAAGTGCTCTTAACCCATGAGCTATTTCTTCAGCTCCTAAATTATCATCATCATCATCATCATCATCATCATCATCATCATCATCATCATCATAATAATAATAATAATAAATCAACAACAAAAAGACCACAGTTGTGTTGTGGCGACTATTCAAAAGTAGCTGTACGAAGAATTTTCTTTTGACTAGGTGTGATTTCACGTGCCTTTTAATCCCACCACTCAGCAAAGCCAGGCAGATCTTTGGGAGTTTGGGGCTGCCCTGGTCTATAGAACAAGTTCTAAGTCAGTAGGAACTACACAGTGAGCCCTGTCTCAAAACAAACAAACCACACCAAACAAACAAACACAAACAAGGGCTGGAGAGATGGCTCAATGGTTAAGAGCACTGACCGATCTTCCAGAATTCCTGAGTTCAAATCCTAGCAACCACATGGTGACTCACAACCATCTGGAATGACATCTGGTGCCTAATTCTGGTATGCCTGAAGAGAGCGACAGTATATTCACATACATTAAATAAATAAATAAATCTTTAAAAAAAGAGAGAGATTGCTTTGTGTAATTGTGTATGTGCTCATTTGAAGTAAGTATGTATCTATGTAGATATCTAGCCAAAAGCTGGGTCTGGTGCCCGTAATCCCAACACTCAGGAGAATTACAAGTTTAAGGCCAGCTTTAGGTATATAGCAAGATTTCTCTCCCTCCCTCTCCCTCTCCCTCTCTCCCTCTCTCCTCCCCCTCTCCCTCTCCCTCTCTCCCTCTCCCTCTCCTTCTCCCTTACCCCCCTCCTGTCCCTCTCTTTTTGAATATATAACTGAGAAATTGTGCCCAGAAGGTCCTGGTTCTAAACAAGCAAACATTCTACCACTGAGCTACATCCAAGCACACCACCAAGCCTGGTTACTCCACCTAAGTTTATTCTAAGCAAATAGTTTAATGAAATCCATGCGTTAGACTACAATGTCATAAACGTCATCATCTTTACTGAGGAGTGTGAGCAAGATGGTGTCCTGCTGTTCACTTGCCACGTTGCTGTGTATGGCCAGAGAAAGCCAACGAACGATCTGCTGTTAAAGACTGGAATATTGCCCAATTCCAGGTAAAAAGGGCAGGTAGGTGTGGGTGAAACCCCATCCGATCTGTGTCTCATTCCTACGTGAAGGACTTACGCCTGTCAAGGGGAAGCTATGAGGCTGCCTTGGGTGGTTGACTCTGAGAATCGTGTTAACCTGTCACCTGTGTGTCACCATAATGAGGCTTTCTGATGCAGTCTGACGTCAGATGCCAAGTAATCTTTGTCCATCTGGGAACCATGGGCTCAGAATCTTCATCACACACATTATGCCTTGGAAGGTCTATTTGCAGGCTGTAGTTGGAGAAGGAGTAGAAACCTGCCTACAGGGTGGGCTTTGACTATAGCCTATGCTCTTAACCACTGAACCATCTCTCCAGCCCTCTTTTTTGGCTATGGGGTGCCCAGGTAACAGTTTTGATGAAAGAAATTTATTTCAGGGCTGGAAAGATGACTCAGTGGTTAAAGAGCACTGATTGCTCCTCCAAAGGTCCTGAGTTCAAATCCCAGCAACAACATAGTGGCTCACAACTATCCATAATGAGATCTGATGCCCTCTTCTGGAGTATCTGAAGAAAGCTACAGTGTACTTACATATAATAAATAAATAAATAAATAAATAAATAAATAAATCTTTTTTTAAAAAACAAAGAAATTTATTTCAACTAAATGGCTCTCATAAGGGTTAGGGGTTCTCTATGAATCCAGATGCCAGCCTTATCTGAATAGCATGAATCTTCAACATGGGCTAGTCAATGAAGCCAGGGCACTCCCATTGCTATCTGGGAAACTAAGGAGATGGGAGCTTCTATCCAGCTGGGTACTGTTTGCTGCAGCTGGGAAGGACTGGAACATAGCGGATAGTCCTGCCTGTCACCTGCGGTCATCATTCTGTCCTCAAGGGAACTGAAAATATCTTCAGACTTAAGCCTTGAATCCTGGTCACTCCTGTGTTTGGCAGCTGGGAGACCTTGTTGCCTTTCATGCATGTTTTGATCATACAACACATGAAGCCCATGAAATGGAGTAGCCACGTTATATAAATTACAATAATCAGCCCCTGATAGATTTCTGCAGAAGGTTTGTTGATAACTTCCTTCAGTGTCCTGAGACGCTTGCTTTACAAAGAATCATTGTCAGTGTTTCGGAGAGAGAGAGAAATGAGATAGTCATCTATACGATTTCTCCATTCTACTATTGCATGTGCTTGGAAGCCAACCAGATTTCAGACAGGGTTTAAAATGTCAGCCAGAACGTACTGAATATACAGCAGAGGTCCAGATGGAATTTTCCCCTGGCTTACTAAGATAAGCTGGGCCCCGGGTTAGCATGGGAGGAGGAGGGAACCGTGGCCGGTTTTAATAATATAATTCTTTTCCCTTTAACCTTTTCTTACTTTCTCAGTTTGTACCCTTCTGTGCTTTAGCCCCTCGTACCCAGAGAGTTGGGCAATATTCCAGTCTCTTACAGTCTCTCATTTGAAGTTCCCTTCAAAAAGAACCACAATATCAGCTATCGAATCACATGCATTTTTTCTATACCATAAAGGGAGGGGGCGGGGCAAACAAAACGATTCTTCTCATTTCCCAATTCAGTTTTGGATTGTCCCCTCCTCGCTCCCGGCTCCAAAATTGAGCAAACATGTTGAATTCCCCCAACCAAAAACTAGTTTGCTTAAATCGTCTCTGAAAGCATTACTTTATTTGGAACTTCAATACACAACAATATTTTCTGCTTGATGCGTTTTTCTGCTCTGAGGTTGTAGAGCTGCAAGCGCTCCACCCTGAGCTCACAGGTTCTGCCCTGAGTCCAACTGAAGGACCCCCAGAACACTATGCCTGCCTCACTGCTGCAGTTGGCAGACGAGAGCCATGTGCTGCGACTCCGACGTCCTCTTTTTCATTAAAACAACAACAACCCCCTCAAAAAAAAAAAAAACCAAAAACCTGTTTGGCAGTCCTGGGCATCAAGCTCCGCCATTAACTATATTCCTCTTTTTGTGTTTCTTCTTGATCTGCTGCCGCTGAGAAATGCTCCCAGCTTTGCTTAGCAGAGTGTTTGCTTGGCGTGCACGAGGCCCTGGGTTAAGCAGTGAGCACTAAAAACAAAACAATGACTGTTAGTAAGGTCTGGCTGGGCTCCCCTTTCTTCTGCCTCATGACTTGTCTGAGTCTGGGAGATTACCAGCAAACTGCACAGGAACCCGGATTGAAATCTAGCCAACAACTAGG